>NW_027013466.1:0-16117 GCF_036934945.1 Oncorhynchus masou masou | reverse complement strand
TGTTGATGTGTTTTGCCAAATGTTTGTTATAGAGTGTAAAGCAGAACATGTGCTAGTAGTACTGCAGATCTGGTGTCTGGTTCTACTAAATGAGTTACAGGTGTGGGTCATGGGACAGTTTTAGTGTGTAAACAATTGGGAAAACTGTAATGCATTAATGTGTGTTGTGTTAATGTGTGTTGTGTTGATGTGTCAATGTGTGTTGTGTTAATGTGTGTTGTGTTAATGTGTGTTGTGTTAATGTGTTGATGTGTGTTGTGTTAATGTGTGTTGTGTTAATGTGTGTTGTGTTGATGTATTAATGTGTGTTGTGTTAATGTGTGTTGTGTTGATGTATTAATGTGTGTTGTGTTGATGTGTGTTGTGTTAATGTGTTAATGTAATGTGTTGTGTTAATGTGTTAATGTGTGTTGTGTTAATGTATTAATGTGTGTTGTGTTGTTGTGTTAATGTGTTAATGTGTGTTGTGTTAATGTATTAATGTGTGTTGTGTTGATATGTGTTGTGTTAATGTGTGTTGTGTTAATGTGTGTTGTGTTGATGTGTGTTGTGTTGATGTGTGTTGTGTTAATGTGTGTTGTGTTAATGTGTGTTGTGTTAACGTGTGTTGTGTTAACGTGTGTTGTGTTAACGTGTGTTGTGTTAATGTGTTGATGTGTGTTGTGTTAATGTGTGTTGTGTTAATGTGTGTTGTGTTAATGTGTTAATGTATTCATGTGTGTTGTGTTGATGTGTGTTGTGTTAATGTATGTTGTGTTAAGGTGTTAATGTATTAATGTATTAATGTGTGTTGTGTTGATGTGTGTTGTGTTGATATGTGTTGTGTTAATGTGTGTTGTGTTGATGTGTGTTGTGTTGATGTGTGTTGTGTTGATGTGTGTTGTGTTGTGTGTTGTGTTAATGTGTGTTGTGTTACTGTGTTGTTGTGTTAATGTATTTGTGTTGATATGTGTTGTGTTGATGTAATGTTGTGTTGATGTGTGTTGTGTTGATGTGTGTTGTGTTGATGTGTTGTGTTGTGTTGATGTGTGTTGTTGATGTGATTGTGTGTTGATGTGTGTGTTGTGTTGATGTGTGTTGTGTTGATGTGTGTTGTGTTGATGTGTGTTGTGTTGATGTGTGTTGTGTTGATGTGTGTTGTGTTAATGTGTGTTGTGTTAATGTATTAATGTGTGTTGTGTTAATGTGTGTTGTGTTGATGTGTGTTGTGTTGATGTGTGTTGTGTTGATGTGTGTTGTGTTGTGTTGATGTGTGTTGTGTTGATGTGTTTTGTGTTGATGTGTGGATTGTTGATGTGTGTTGTGTTGATGTGTGTTGTGTTGATGTGTGTTGATGTGTGTTGTGTTGATGTGTGTTGTGTTGATGTGTGTTGTGTTGATGTGTGTTGTGTTGATGTGCTGTGTTGATGTGTGTTGTGTTGATGTGTGTTGTGTTAATGTGTGTTGTGTTAATGTATTAATGTGTGTTGTGTTAATGTGTGTTGTGTTGATGTGTGTTGTGTTGATGTGTGTTGTGTTGATGTGTGTTGTGTTGATGTGTGTTGTGTTAATGTTATTGTGTTAATGTTTAATGTGTTAATGTTGTGTTGATGTGTGTTGTGTTGATGTGTGTTGTGTTGATGTGTGTTGTGTTGATGTGTTTGTGTTGATGTGTGATTGTGTTGTGTTGATGTGTGTTGTGTTGATGTGTTTTGATGTGTATTTGTGTTGATGTGTGTTGTGTTGATGTGTGTTGTGTTGATGTGTGTTGTGTTGATGTGTGTTGTGTTGATGTGTGTTGTGTTGATGTGTGCTGTGTTGATGTGTGTTGTGTTGATGTGTGTTGTGTTGATGTGTGTTGTGTTGTGTTAATGTGTGTTGTGTTGATGTGTGTTGTGTTGATGTGTGTTGTGTTGTGTTGATGTGTGTTGTGTTGATGTGTGTTGTGTTAATGTATTAATGTGTGTTGTGTTGATGTGTGTTGTGTTGATGTGTGTTGATGTGTGTTGTGTTGTTGTGTTGTGTTGATGTGTGTTGTGTTGATGTGTTTTGTGTTGATGTGTGGATGTTGTTTGATGTGTGTTGTGTTGATGTGTGTTGTGTTGATGTGTTGTGTTGTGTTGATGTGTGTTGTGTTGATGTGTGTTGTATTGTATTAATGTGTGTGTTGATGTGTGTTGTGTTGATGTGTGTTGTGTTGATGTGTGCTGTGTTGTGTTGATGTGTTGTGTTGATGTGTGTTGTGTTAATGTGTGTTGTGTTGTGTTGATGTGTGTTGTGTTGATGTGTGTTGTGTTGTATTAATGTGTGTTGTTGATGTGTGTTGTGTGTTGATGTGTTGTGTGTGTTGATGTGTGTTGTGTTAATGTGTGTTGTGTTGATGTGTTGTGTTGTGTTGTTGATGTGTGCTGTGTTGTGTTGATGTGTGTTGTGTTGATGTGTGTTGTGTTGATGTGTTTGTGTTGATGTGTGTTGTGTTGATGTGTGTTGTGTTGATGTGTGTTGTGTTGATGTGTGTTGATGTGTGTTGTGTTGATGTGTGTTGTGTTGATGTGTTGTTGATGTGTTGTTGTTGTTGTGCTGTGATGTGTGTTGTGTTGATGTGTTGTGTTGATGTGTGTTGTGTTAATGATGTGTGTTGTGTTAATATTATTGTTGTGTTGATGTGTGTTGTGTTGATGTGTGTTGTGTTGTTGTGTTGATGTGTGTTGTGTTGATGTGTTTGTGTTGATCATTGTTGATGTGTGTTGTGTTGATGTGTGCTGTGTTGATGTGTGTTGATGTTTGTGTTGATGTGTGTTGTGTTAATGTGTGTTGTGTTAATGTATTAATGTTGTGTTGTGTTAATGTGTGTTGTGTTGATGTGTGTTGTGTTGTTATGTGTGTTGTGTTAATGTGTGTTGTGTTGTGTTGATGTGTTTTGTGTTGATGTGTGGATTTGTATTATGTATGTTTGTGTTGATGTGTGTTGTCATTGATGTGTGTTGATGTTGTGTTGTGTTGATGTGTGTTGTGTTGATGTGTGTTGTGTTGATGTGTGCTGTGTTGTGTTGATGTATTTGTGTTGATGTGTTTGTGTTGATGTGTGTTGTGTTGTGTTGATGTGTGTTGTGTTGATGTGTGTTGTGTTAATGTGTTGTTTGATGTTGTGTTGATGTGTGTTGTGTTGATGTGTGTTGTGTTAATTAATGTGTTGTGTTGATGTGTGTTGTGTTGATGTGTGTTGTTGTGTTGATGTGTGTTGTGTTGATGTGTTGTGTTGATGTGTGTTGTGTTGATGTGTGTTGTGTTGTGTTGTGTTGTGTTGTGTTGATGTGTGTTGTGTTGATGTGTGTTGTGTTGATGTGTGTTGTGTTGTTGTGTTGATGTGTGTTGTGTTGTGTTAATGTGTGTTGTGTTGATGTGTGTTGTGTTGATGTGTGTTGTGTTGTATGTGTGTTTGTGTTGATGTGTGTTGTGTTGATGTGTGTTGTGTTGATGTGTGTTGTGTTGTGTTGATGTGTGTTGTGTTGATGTGTGTTGTGTTGATGTGTGTTGTGTTGATGTGTGTTGTGTTGATGTGTGTTGTGTTGATGTGTGTTGTGTTGTGTTGATGTGTGTTGTGTTGATGTGTGTTGTGTTGATGTGTGTTGTGTTGATGTGTGTTGTGTTGTGTTGATGTGTGTTGTTGTTGATGTGTGTTGTGTTGATGTGTGGCTGTGTTGTGTGATGTGTATTTGTGTTGATGTGTGTTGTGTTGATGTGTGTTGTGTTGATGTGTGTTGTGTTGATGTGTGTTGTGTTGATGTGTGCTGTGTTGTGTTGATGTGTGTTGTGTTGTGTTGATGTGTGCTGTGTTGTGTTGATGTGTGTTGTGTTGATGTGTGTTGTGTTGATGTGTGCTGTGTTGTGTTGATGTGTGTTGTGTTGATGTGTGTTGTGTTGTATTAATGTGTGTTGTGTTGATGTGTGTTGTGTTGATGTGTGTTGTGTTGATGTGTCTTGTGTTAATGTGTGTTGTGTTGATGTGTGTTGTGTTGATGTGTGCTGTGTTGTGTTGATGTGTGTTGTGTTGATGTGTGTTGTGTTGATGTGTGTTGTGTTGTGTTGATGTGTGTTGTGTTGATGTGTGTTGTGTTGATGTGTGTTGATGTGTGTTGTGTTGTGTTGATGTGTGTTGTGTTGATGTGTGTTGTGTTGATGTGTGTTGTGTTGTATTGATGTGTGTTGTGTTGATGTGTGATGTGTTGATGTGTGTTGTGTTGATGTGTGCTGTGTTGTGTTGATGTGTGTTGTGTTGATGTGTGTTGTGTTGATGTGTGCTGTGTTGTGTTGATGTGTGTTGTGTTGATGTGTGTTGTGTTGATGTGTGTTGTGTTGATGTGTGTTGTGTTGATGTGTGTTGTGTTGTGTTGATGTGTGCTGTGTTGTGTTGATGTGTGTTGTGTTGTGTTGATGTGTGCTGTGTTGTGTTGATGTGTGTTGTGTTGATGTGTGTTGTGTTGATGTGTGTTGTGTTGATGTGTGTGTGTTGTGTGATGTGTGTTGTGTTGATTGATGTGTTGTGTTGTGTTGATGTGTGTTGTGTTGATGTGTGTTGTGTTGATGTGTGCTGTGTTGTGTTGATGTGTGTTGTGTTGATGTGTGTTGTGTTGATGTGTGTTGTGTTGATGTGTGTTGTGTTGATGTGTGTTGTTACTGATGTGTGTTGTGTTGATGTGTGTTGTGTTGATGTGTGTTGTGTTGTGTTGATGTGTGCTGTGTTGTGTTGATGTGTGTTGTGTTGATGTGTGTTGTGTTGTATTAATGTGTGTTGTGTTGATGTGTGTTGTGTTGATGTGTGTTGTGTTGATGTGTCTTGTGTTGATGTGTCTTGTGTTAATGTGTGTTGTGTTGATGTGTGTTGTGTTGATGTGTGCTGTGTTGTGTTGATGTGTGTTGTGTTGATGTGTGTTGTGTTGATGTGTGTTGTGTTGATGTGTGTTGTGTTGTGTTGATGTGTGTTGTGTTGATGTGTGTTGTGTTGATGTGTGTTGTGTTGATGTGTGTTGATGTGTGTTGATGTGTGTTGTGTTGTGTTGATGTGTGTTGTGTTGATGTGTGTTGTGTTGATGTGTGTTGTGTTGTATTGATGTGTGTTGTGTTGATGTGTGATGTGTTGATGTGTGTTGTGTTGATGTGTGCTGTGTTGTGTTGATGTGTGTTGTGTTGATGTGTGTTGTGTTGATGTGTGCTGTGTTGTGTTGATGTGTGTTGTGTTGATGTGTGTTGTGTTGTGTTGATGTGTGTTGTGTTGATATTTTGTGTTGATGTGTTGTGTTGTGTTGATGTGTGATGTGTATTGTGTTGATGTGTGTTGATGTTGTGTTGATGTGTGTTGTGTTGTGTTGATGTGTGTTGTTGTGTTGATGTGTGTTGTGTTGATGTGTGTTGTGTTGTGTTGATGTGTGCTGTGTTGTGTTGATGTGTGTTGTGTTGTGTTGATGTGTGCTGTGTTGTGTTGATGTGTGTTGTGTTGATGTGTGTTGTGTTGATGTGTGTGTGTTGTGTGATGTGTGTTGTGTTGTGTTGTTGTGTTGATGTGTGTTGTGTTGATGTGTTGTGTGTTGTGTTGATGTGCGTTGTGTTGATGTGTGTTGTGTTGATGTGTGCTGTGTTGTGTTGATGTGTGTTGTGTTGTGTTGATGTGTGCTGTGTTGTGTTGATGTGTGTTGTGTTGATATGTGTTGTGTTGATGTGTGTTGTGTTGATGTGTGCTGTGTTGTGTTGATGTGTGTTGTGTTGATGTGTGTTGTGTTGATGTGTGTTGTTGATGTTGTTACTGATGTGTTTGTGTTGATGTGTGTTGTGTTGATGTTGTTGTGTTGATGTGTGTTGTGTTGATGTGTGTGTGTTGATGTGTGCTGTGTTGTGTTGATGTGTGTTGTGTTGATATGTGTTGTGTTGATGTGTGTTGTGTTGATGTGTGCTGTGTTGTGTTGATGTGTGTTGTGTTGATGTGCTGTGTTGTGTTGATGTGTGTTGTGTTGATGTGTGTTGTGTTGATGTGTGTTATGTTGATGTGTGTTGTGTTGTGTTGATGTGTGTTGTGTTGATGTGTGTTGTGTTGATGTGTGTTGTGTTGTATTGATGTGTGTTGTGTTGATGTGTGTTGTGTTGATGTGTGTTGTGTTGATGTGTGTTGTGTTAATGTGTGTTGTGTTGATGTGTGTTGTGTTGATGTGTGCTGTGTTGTGTTGATGTGTGTTGTGTTGATGTGTGTTGTGTTGATGTGTGTTGTGTTGATGTGTGTTGTGTTGATGTGTGTTGTGTTGATGTGTGTTGTGTTGATGTGTGTTGTGTTGATGTGTGTTGTGTTGATGTGTGTTGTGTTGATGTGTGTTGATGTGTGTTGTGTTGTGTTGATGTGTGTTGTGTTGATGTGTGTTGTGTTGATGTGTGTTGTGTTGATGTTGTATTGATGTGTGTTGTGTTGATGTGTGTTGTGTTGATGTGTGTTGTGTTGATGTGTGTTGTGTTGATATTGTGTTGATGTGTGTTGTGTTGTGTTGATGTGTTGTGTTGATGTGTGTTGTGTTGATGTGTGTTGTGTTGATGTGTGCTGTGTTGTGTTGATGTGTGTTGTGTTGATGTGTGTTGTGTTGTGTTGATGTGTGTTGTGTTGATGTGTGTTGTGTTGATGTGTGTTGTGTTGATGTGTGTTGTGTTGTGTTGATGTGTGCTGTGTTGTGTTGATGTGTGTTGTGTTGATGTGTGTTGTGTTGATGTGTGTTGTGTTGATGTGTGCTGTGTTGTGTTGATGTGTGTTGTGTTGTGTTGATGTGTGCTGTGTTGTGTTGATGTGTGTTGTGTTGATGTGTGTTGTGTTGATGTGTGCTGTGTTGTGTTGATGTGTGTTGTGTTGATGTGTGTTGTGTTGATGTGTGTTGTTACTGATGTGTGTTGTGTTGATGTGTGTTGTGTTGATGTGTGTTGTGTTGATGTGTGTTGTGTTGATGTGTTAATATTTGTATTACCAGCCATTCTGCAGCAGTAGTAGAAGCAGCAGTAAAGAAGAGAAGGGATCCTGTACGTTAACTACTCAGACGGCCCCACCACCTTCTCTCAGCTGGAAGAGTACCGTGACGACGCTGGACACAGAGGTACATCCTCAACTGCTCCCGTCCCGGCTCCACCCTGCCAACACATGCAGGGCTCCTAGCCAATCAGCAGGGAACTGGTACTACAGGAAGGTATTCATGCCCAGTTAGGAAGGTAATGAATCTTTTACATTATGCATCAAAAAAATCCTATAAAATACTCTAAATAGGATTGTTAAACACAGTGGAGCTAAAACTTTAAATTTGGCTTCATATTCCAACATTTTTGGTTTAAGATCAAATGTTTTTTATATGAGGCGACAGTACAGATGTCACCTTTCATAAGTGGACATTTTCATACAAAACTGTTTCACCGTTTAGAAGAATGCACTTTACGTGTCTAGTCCCTCCATTTGAAGGAGTCATACATGTTTAAAAAATGTAGTGATAGTGTTTTACATTTAGTCAAAAGTTTAGTATTTGGTCCTATATTCCTAGAACGCAATGATTGCATCAACTTTCTGACTCTACAAACTTGGATGCATTTGCAGTTTGTTTGTTTGTGTTTTGGATTATGTTGTGCCCAATATAAATTAATGGTAAACAATGTATTGTGTAATATTAGAGTACATCTTATTGTAAATAAGAATATAATGATTCTGAACACTTCTACATGAATTTTGTTGTTCCCATGATTACAGGTAATCAATGAATGAATCATGAATAATGATGAGTGAGAAAGTTAGACGCACAAAGACCATGCCTCCAAAACATGATAACCTCTCACCATTACCAATAACAGGGGAGGTTAGCATGTGTATTAATATGTAACCCCATTAGCTACTCTTCCTGGGGTCCACAAAACATACAAAACATGATAGCAAAAGTAACAGTAATATCTAACAATTCACAACTATACACAAGAATCTAAAGTAAAATTATGGAGTTTATATTAAATATTAGGACGAGCAATGTCAGAGTGGCATTGACTAAAATACAGTAGAATAGAATACAGGATATACATATGAGATGAGTAAATACAGTAGAATAGAATACAGTATATACATATGAGATGAGTAAATACAGTAGAATAGAATACAGTATATACATATGAGATGAGTAAATACAGTAGAATAGAAAACCGTATATACATATGAGATGAGTAAAGCAGTATGTAAACATTATTAAAGTGACCAGTGATTCCATGTCTATGTATATAAGGCAGCAGCCTCTAAGGTGCAGGGTTGAGTAGCCTGTTAGTGGTGGCTATTTAACAGTCTGATGGCCTTGAGATAGAAGCTGTTTTTCAGTCTCTCGGTCCCAGCTTTGATGCACCTGTACTGACCTCGCCTTCTGGATGATAGCGGGGTGAACAGGTCGTAGCTCGGGTGGTTGATGTCCTTGATGATCTTTTTGGCCTTCCTGTGACATCGGGTGCTGTAGGTGTCCTGGAGGGCAGGTAGTTTGCCCCCGGTGATGCGTTGGGCAGACCGCACCACCCTCTGGAGAGCCCTGCAGTTGTGGGCAGTGCAGTTGCTGTACCAGGCGGTGATGCAGCCCAACAGGACACTCTCAATTTTGCATCTGTAAAAGTTTGTGAGGGCCTTAGGGAGCCAAGCAGAATTTCTTCAGCCTCCTGAGGTTGACGAGGCGCTGTTGTGCCTTCGACGAGGCGCTGTTGTGCCTTCTTCACCACACTCTCTGCGTGGGTGGGCTATTTCAGATCGTCGGTGATATGTACACTGAGGAACTTGAAGCTTTTCACCTCCGCTGCGGTTCTGTCGATGTGGATAGTGGTGTGCTTTCTCTTCTTTTCCTGAAGTCCACGATCAGCTCCTTCGATTTGTTGATGTTGAAGGAAAGGTTATTTTCCTGGCACCACTCTGCCAGGGCCTCAACTCCTCCCTTTAGGCTGTCTCATCATTGTTGTTAATCAAGCTACCCACTACTGTTGTGTTGTCTGCAAACTTGATGATTGAGTTGGAGGCGTGAATGGCCACGTAGTCATGGGTGAACAGGGAGTACAGGAGGGGCTGAACACGCGCCCTGGTGAGGATCAGCTAAGTGGAGGGATTACTTTCTACCTTTACCACCTGGGGGCGGCCCATCAGAAAGTCCAGGATCCAGGGCGGTGTTCAGATACAAGGCCTCAAGCTTAATGATGAGCTTGGAGGGTACTATGGTGTTGAAGGTTGAGTTATAGTCAATAAACAGCATTCGTACATAGGTATTCCTCTTGTCCAGATGGGATAGGGCAGTGTGCAGTACGATGGTGATGGCATCTTCTGTGGATCGATTGGGGCGGTAAGCAAATTGGAGTGGGTCGAGGTGACAGGTAAGGTGGACGTGATATGATCCTTAACCAGCCTCTCAAAGCACTTCATGATGACAGAAGTGAGTGCAACGGGGTGATAGTAATTTAGTTCAGTTACCTTTTCTTTCTTAGAAGTACAAGACATTTTAATGTCTTACTCATGTCGGCCACAGAGAACCCACAGTCCTTGACATTTTGCCTGTTTGATTGCCTTATGGAGCGAATAACTACACTGTTTGTATTCAACCACATTCCCATTCATCTAGCCATGGTTAAATGTGCTTTCAGTATTGCGCGAATGCTGCCATCTATCTACGGTTTCTGATTTGTTTTAATAGTCATAGAGGGAACATCCCCTTCCACTTCCTGTATACATCCATGTTATTCTCAGAGGCCACCCAGAACATATCACAGAGTGATCAAAACAATCTTGAAGCATGGATTCCGATTGGTCAGACCAGCGTTAAATAGACCTTAGCAATGGTAGTTCCTGTTTGAGTGTCTGTCTATAGGAAGGGAGGAGCAAAAAGGAGTCATGATCTGATTTGCCGAAGGGAGGGCGGGGGAGGGCCTTGTAGGCATCCCTGAAGTTGGAGTAGCAGTGGTCGAGTGTTTTACCTGTAACGACGTTCTTCGTTTGTCGAAAGAGAGTCGGACCGAAATGCAGCGTGTTGGTTACTCATGTTTTTAATAGAACAAATGACGATACATGAAATAACAAAGAACAACAAACGGAACGTGAAAACCTATACAGCCTGTCTGGCGAACACTAACACAGAGACAGGAACAATCACCCACGAAATACAAAGTGAAAACCAGCCTACCTAAATACGGTTCCCAATCAGAGACAACGAGAATCACCTGACTCTGATTGAGAACCACCTCAGGCAGCCAAACCCACACAACACCCCTACTCAGCCGCAATCCCAAATACTACAAACCCCAATACGAAAATACAATACATAAACCCATGTCACACCCTGGCCTAACCAAATATATAACGAAAACACAAAATACAATGACCAAGGCGTGACATTACCAGCGCGAGTACTACAGTCAATGTGTTGATAGAACTTCGGTATCGCTTTCCTCAAATTTGCTTTGTTAAAATCCCCAGCTACAATAAATGTGGCCTCAGGATATGTGGTTTCCAGTTTGCACAAAGTCCTGTAAAGTTTCTTGAGGTCCGTACACTGCTGTCACTATAACCGAAGAGAATTCTCTTAGGAGGTAATACGGTCGGCATTTGATTGTGAGGTATTCTAGGTCAGTTGAACAAAAGGACTTAAGTTCCTGTACGTTATCACAATCACACCATGCGTAACCATGGTAACATCATGAAACATACACCACCACTATTCTTCTCCTGTCTGCATAATGTACTGAGAACCCAGCTGGCTGTATGGATGGGGACAGTATATCCGGAAAGAGACATGATTCCATGAAACAGACTATGTTAGTCACATATGGAAGGAGATCCTCACCTTGAGCTCATAGACTTTATTGTCCAAAGACTGAACATTAGCGGGTAATATACTCGGAAGCGGTGGATGGTGTGCACACCTCCTGAGTCGGACTAGAAGTCCACTCCGAATACATCGTCTCTGCCGGCGGCGTCTTGGAGAAGCCTCTAGGAGAAAAGTTATTTCCGGCTGTATGTAATAACACAAAAAACATTCTGGGCCAATAATGTAAGAAATAATAAGCCAAAAAACGAAATGCTGCAAAGTTTAGGAGCAGAACTGCCATTTTTAGTCGTCTCCATCTTGCACTTCATGGCTCTGTATAAAACTTTGCGTAGCTGTGAATTCGTTTTGGACTTGGGGACTGTGAAGAGACCCCTGGTGGCGTATGTATGGGTGTCTGAAGAGACCCCTGGTGGTATGTCTAGTGGGGTATGTATGGGTGTCTGAGCTGTGTGCCAGTAGTTTAAAAGTGTGGGTGTCTGAGCTGAATGTTATCTAATTATGCAGACAATCTGGAATTTTCATCACAGTAATATTTCTCATAAAGTCTAGCAGAGAAGCAGCTCATTTCGTCAACCAGGAAAGACTATCATTCACGTTGTTGATGACTTCTGTGTGTGCAGTTAAGGGCCAGGCGTGCTGCTCTGTTCTGAGCCAGCTGTAGCTTTGCTAGGTCTTTCTTTGCTGCACCTGACCATATTACCAAACAATAATCAAGATGGGACAAGACCAGAGTCTGAACAACGAGCACTGTTGATTTTTGTGTCAAAAACACAAAACATCTTTTAATAGCTGACATACCTCTCCCCATCTTCACAACAACTTTGTCAATATGACTTGACCATGATGATTGATCATCCAATGTTATACCTAGCAGTTGAGCTTCCTCAACTTCATCAATGGTCATATCCTTTATGCACAACTCCAGTTGAAGTTTAGGTCTAACTGACTAACTCCACATTTAGAATTTCAGTGAGCTCACTGACTTTTGGTACTGACCTGTAGATTGGGGAATCATCTGCCTACATAGTAATTCTAGCTTTGTATAAGACCAGTGGCAAATCATTTGTAAAAAAAAAATGATAAGAGTAACGGCCCAAAGCAACTGCCTTGAGGACGCCGCACTGGATACATCTGATGTTAGAGAAGCTTCTATTGAAGAACAATTTATGATCAATAATATCAAAGGCTGAACTGAAATCTAACAATACAGCTCCAAATATCCTCTTATTATCCGTTTATTTTAACTAGTCATCAGTCATCTGAGTGCAAGTTGATTGCCCTTCTCTATATGCACGCTGAAAGTCAGTAGTTACATTTTCTCAGAATTATATACTGAAGAAAAATATAAACGCAACATGCAACAATTTCCAGGATTTTACTGAGTTACAGTTCATACAAGAAAATCAGTCCATTTAAATAAATCCATTAGACCCAAATCTATGGATTTTACCAGTCGGTGGCGTGGTGTGGCCTGTAATCAGGAAGTGAAGGTCCAGACTGTTGTGGAGTTTGTGCATGGTCCACCAGGCACAATACAGGAGCACAAACTTGTTCTTGTTTGGGCCTCTGCAGTTATCACTATTCAGGTCCACACGTGCTTCCCCAACTCCGTAGTTGGTGAAGAAATGGTACATGAAGATGACTGTGCTGCTGCCTTTGCTGGATGACCTTCATCAATCAAGTAGTTGACTTGTTGTGGTATTCCTTCACTTTACCAAACAAGCCACACTTATGAGGAGTTAAAAAGTAGATGGGACCTGGCTACATGGGGTCAGAAGGAGAGTAGATGGGACCTGGGTCAGAAGGATAGTAGATGGACCTGGCTGCATAGGGTCAGAAGGATAGTAGATGGACCTGGCTACATAGGGTCAGAAGGATAGTAGATGGACCTGGCTACATAGGGTCAGAAGGATAGTAGATGGGACCTGGCTACATAGCGTCAGAAGGATAGTAGATGGGACCTGGGTCAGAAGGATAGTAGATGGACCTGCTACATAGGGTCAGAAGGATAGTAGATGGGACCTGGGTCAGAAGGATAGTAGATGGACCTGGCTACATAGGGTCAGAAGGATAGTAGATGGGACCTGGCTACATAGGGTCAGAAGGATAGTAGATGGGACCTGGGTCAGAAGGATAGTAGATGGACCTGGCTACATAGGGTCAGAAGGATAGTAGATGGGACCTGGGTCAGAAGGATAGTAGATGGACCTGGCTACATAGGGTCAGAAGGATAGTAGATGGGACCTGGCTACATAGGGCCAGAAGGATAGTAGATGGGACCTGGCTACATAGGGTCAGAAGGATAGTAGATGGACCTGGCTACATAGGGTCAGAAGGATAGTAGATGGGACCTGGCTACATAGGGTCAGAAGGATAGTAGATGGGACCTGGCTACATAGGGTCAGAAGGATAGTAGATGGGACCTGGCTACATAGGGACAGAAGGATAGTAGATGGACCTGGCTACATAGGGTCAGAAGGATAGTAGATGGACCTGGCTACATAGGGTCAGAAGGATAGTAGATGGGACCTGGCTACATAGGGCCAGAAGGATAGTAGATGGGACCTGGCTACATAGGGTCAGAAGGATAGTAGATGGGACCTGGCTACATAGGGTCAGAAGGAGAGTAGATGGGACCTGGGTCAGAAGGATAGTAGATGGGACCTGGCTACATAGGGTCAGAAGGAGAGTAGATGGGACCTGGGTCAGAAGGATAGTAGATGGAACCTGGCTACATAGGGTCAGAAGGAGAGTAGATGGGACCTGGGCCAGAAGGATAGTAGATGGGACCTGGCTACATAGGGTCAGAAGGATAGTAGATGGGACCTGGCTACATAGGGTCAGAAGGATAGTAGATGGGACCTGGCTACATAGGGTCAGAAGGATAGTAGATGGGACCTGGCTACATAGGGTCAGAAGGATAGTAGATGGACCTGGCTACATAGGGTCAGAAGGATAGTAGATGGGACCTGGCTACATAGGGTCAGGAGGATAGTAGATGGACCTGGCTAAATAGGGTCAGAAGGATAGTAGATGGGACCTGGCTACATAGGGTCAGAAGGATAGTAGATGGGACCTGGCTACATAGGGTCAGAAGGATAGTAGATGGGACCTGGCTACATAGGGCCAGAAGGATAGTAGATGGGACCTGGTTGCCAGGGTCAGAAGGATAGTAGATGGACCTGGCTACATAGGGTCAGAAGGATAGTAGATGGACCTGGCTACATAGGGTCAGAAGGATAGTAGATGGGACCTGGCTACATAGGGTCAGAAGGATAGTAGATGGGACCTGGCTACATAGGGTCAGAAGGAGAGTAGATGGGACCTGGCTACATAGGGCCAGAAGGATAGTAGATGGGACCTGGCTACATAGGGTCAGAAGGAGAGTAGATGGGACCTGGGTCAGAAGGATAGTAGATGGAACCTGGCTACATAGGGTCAGAAGGATAGTAGATGGGACCTGGGTCAGAAGGATAGTAGATGGAACCTGGCTACATAGGGTCAGAAGGATAGTAGATGGGACCTGGGCCAGAAGGATAGTAGATGGACCTGGCTACATAGGGTCAGAAGGATAGTAGATGGGACCTGGCTACATAGGGTCAAAAGGATAGTAGATGGACCTGGCTTACATAGGGTCAGAAGGATAGTAGATGGACCTGGCTACATAGGGTCAGAAGGATAGTAGATGGACCTGGCTACATAGGGTCAGGAGGGATAGTAGATGGACCTGGCTAAATAGGGTCAGAAGGATAGTAGATGGGACCTGGGCCAGAAGGATAGTAGATGGACCTGGCTACATAGGGTCAGAAGGATAGTAGATGGGACCTGGCTACATAGGGTCAGAAGGATAGTAGATGGGACCTGGCTACATAGGGTCAGGAGGATAGTAGATGGACCTGGCTAAATAGGGTCAGAAGGATAGTAGATGGGACCTGGGCCAGAAGGATAGTAGATGGACCTGGCTACATAGGTCAGAAGGATAGTAGATGGGACCTGGCTACATAGGGTCAGAAGGATAGTAGATGGACCTGGCTACATAGGGTCAGAAGGATAGTAGATGGGACCTGGCTACATAGGGTCAGAAGGATAGTAGATGGGACCTGGCTACATAGGGTCAGAAGGATAGTAGATGGGACCTGGCTACATAGGGACAGAAGGATAGTAGATGGACCTGGCTACATAGGGTCAGAAGGATAGTAGATGGGACCTGGCTACATAGGGTCAGAAGGATAGTAGATGGGACCTGGCTACATAGGGCCAGAAGGATAGTAGATGGGACCTGGGTCAGGAGGATAGTAGATGGACCTGGCTACATAGGGTCAGAAGGATAGTAGATGGGACCTGGCTACATAGGGTCAGAAGGATAGTAGATGGGACCTGGCTACATAGGGTCAGAAGGATAGTAGATGGGACCTGGCTACATAGGGTCAGAAGGATAGTAGATGGGACCTGGCTACATAGGGTCAAAAGGATAGTAGATGGGACCTGGCTACATAGGGTCAGAAGGATAGTAGATGGACCTTGGTCAGAAGGATAGTAGATGGGATCTGGCTACATAGGGTCAGAAGGAGAGTAGATGGACCTGGCTACATAGGGTCAGAAGGAGAGTAGATGGACCTGGCTACATAGGGCCAGAAGGATAGTAGATGGGACCTGGCTACATAGGGTCAGAAGGAGAGTAGATGGACCTGGCTACATAGGGTCAGAAGGATAGTAGATGGACCTGGCTACATAGGGTCAGAAGGATAGTAGATGGACCTGGCTACATAGGGCCAGAAGGATAGTAGATGGACCTGGCTACATAGGGTCTGAAGGATAGTAGATGGGACCGAGCTACATAGGGTCTGAAGGATAGTAGATGGGACCTGGCTACATAGGGTCAGAAGGATAGTAGATGGGACCTGGCTACATAGGGTCAGAAGGATAGTAGATGGGACCTGGGTCAGAAGGATAGTAGATGGACCTGGCTACATAGGGTCAGAAGGATAGTAGATGGGACCTGGCTACATAGGGTCAGAAGGATAGTAGATGGGACCTGGCTACATAGGGTCAGAAGGATAGTAGATGGACCTGGCTACATAGGGTCAGAAGGATAGTAGATGGACCTGGCTACATAGGGTCAGAAGGATAGTAGATGGACCTGGCTACATAGGGTCAGAAGGATAGTAGATGGGACCTGGGTCAGAAGGATAGTAGATGGGACCTGGCTACATAGGGTCAGAAGGATTAGTAGATGGGACCTGGCTAAATGGGGTCAGAAGGATAGTAGATGGACCTGGCTACATAGGGTCAGAAGG
>NW_027013465.1:10000-16120 GCF_036934945.1 Oncorhynchus masou masou | reverse complement strand
CCCTGTACCTGTTAATGTGTGTGACCTGATTGGTTCCTACTATTATCCACTCTGGCCCTGCAGTGCTCCTGTAGTGCCCCTGTAGTGCCCCTGTACCCTGTACCTGTTAATGTGTGTGACCTGATTGGTTCCTACTATTATCCACTCTGGCCCTGCAGTGCTCCTGTAGTGCCCCTGTAGTGCCCCTGTACCCTGTACCTGTTAATGTGTGTGACCTGATTGGTTCCTACTATTATCCACTCTGGCCCTGCAGGGCTCCTGTAGTGCCCCTGTACCCTGTACCTGTTAATGTGTGTGACCTGATTGGTTCCTACTATTATCCACTCTGGCCCTGCAGTGCTCCTGTAGTGCCCCTGTAGTGCCCCTGTACCCTGTACCTGTTAATGTGTGTGACCTGATTGGTTCCTACTATTATCCACTCTGGCCCTGCAGGGCTCTGTAGTGCCCCTGTAGTGCCCCTGTAGTGCCCCTGTACCCTGTACCTGTTAATGTGTGTGACCTGATTGGTTCCTACTATTATCCACTCTGGCCCTGCAGGGCTCCTGTAGTGCCCCTGTAGTGCCCCCAGTGCCCCCTGTACCCTGTACCTGTTAATGTGTGTGACCTGATTGGTTCCTACTATTATCCACTCTGGCCCTGCAGGGCTCTGTAGTGCCCCTGTAGTGCCCCTGTAGTGCCCCTGTACCCTGTACCTGTTAATGTGTGTGACCTGATTGGTTCCTACTATTATCCACTCTGGCCCTGCAGGGCTCCTGTAGTGCCCCTGTACCCTGTACCTGTTAATGTGTGTGACCTGATTGGTTCCTACTATTATCCACTCTGCCCCTGTAGTGCCCCTGTAGTGCCCCTGTACCCTGTACCTGTTAATGTGTGTGACCTGATTGGTTCCTACTATTATCCACTCTGCCCCTGTAGTGCCCCTGTACCCTGTACCTGTTAATGTGTATAACCTGGTACTTCTAAGATTTGAGTTGCATTCCTTTTGGGTCTCTCTTTATAATAGATCAGGTCTTATTCTCCAACAACATAATTCCACTCATTCTGTAAACCTGTTTTCTTGCCTGCAGCTTGTTTGTCTTGTTTGGTGGTTTTGTTAAATACACATCTGTTTTCGCTATGCTGTTTGCAATCGATGGGGTATTGTTCTGCTGCTGCTGCAGCCTCTACCCCGGCACTGCTGTCCTATCAAGAGGCTTTTTTATGTAAACAGTAGTGAGGAAACAAGGACAAACCCGAGCAGCGACCACGGGACATCCACCCTCCGTATGCGCTGTGTTGCCCAGTGAAAGGTCCCTCCTACTACCCCTCCACTTCTCCACCCCCCTAGTCAGTCCTGAATGGAATCTCAGGGTTAGCCTTTGAGGGGTTGAGTAGTGATGGACTGTGGTATTGGTGGACTGTGGTAGAGGTGGACTGTGGTAGTGGTGGACTGTGGTAGTGGTGGACTGTGGTAGAGGTGGACTGTGGTAGAGGTGGATTGTGGTAGTGGTGGACTGTGGTAGAGGTGGACTGTGGTAGAGGTGGACTGTGGTAGTGGTGGACTGTGGTAGTGGTGGACTGTGGTAGAGGTGGACTGTGGTAGAGGTGGACTGTGGTAGAAGTGGACTGTGGTAGAGGTGGACTGTGGTAGAGGTGGACTGTGGTAGAGGTGGACTGTGGTAGTGGTGGACTGTGGTAGTGGTGGACTGTGGTAGAAGTGGACTGTGGTAGAGGTGGACTGTGGTAGTAGTGGATGGTCAGGAGTCTGTTGACATGCCTGGTATTTGTCCAGAGGAAGGAGATCAGCTCTCCAGTCCCCAAGCGTGCTTCATGACCAGGTCCCAGAGGACATGTGATATAAGAATGGCTAAACAATGCTATATTGTTCTTCTGCATCAGTATATCGACCCAAAACCCACCAGCATAAGTGCATACTGCATACCAATCACTAGAGTTTAGATGCCATGACCTTTATTGTGAAATGAAGACAATGCTACCTGTCAGACGTTATGGATTGTGTGAAATCTCGGTGAAACAATAGAAACCGTAGCACCTTTACGGTTTGCTCAGTATTCCAAGATGGATGTGCTCAGAATTAAAGATACCTCAATATCCAAGCTGCTCACAAAGAAAATATTTTTAAGAGAGATATTAAAGTCATCCCTTCTTGTCTCCTCTTTAAGAGGATATTATCGATTAAGAAATGATGGACGACAGGACTGCCATTAAATGCTGCTGAGTCTGTGTATGTTTAGCTATAGTTAAAGAATATTTGTCTTACTTTAAAACCCTGCACTGTCGTGGGAATGGGTCTTAAGTAAGTATTTTCACTGGTAAGTCTACACCTGTTGTGTTCGCGATGTAGACCAATAACATTTGATTTGATGTATGTCTATTGTCTGTCACCAGACGAGCTAAACTACTTCTATACTCGCTTCAGGCAAATAACACTGAAACATGCATGAGAGCACCAGCTGTTCCAGAAGACTGTGTGATCATGCTCTCCACAGCCGATGTGGGTAAGACCTTTAAACAGGTCAACATTCACAAGGCCACAGGGCCAGATGGATTACCAGGACGTGTACTGTGAGCATACGCTAACCAACTGGCAGGTGTTTTTCTGACATTTTTAACCTCTCCCTGTCCGAGTCTGCTTAATACTGTAAGAATATTTTGAAGATAAATACACACAAAGCAGAGTTTGAGAGTTTGAGAGGACTAAAAACTAGAGTACTAATGGTCAATAGTGAATTGTAAATAGGAGTTAGATTTCAGCTCAACATCTGTTAGGATCTGTGGGATGTCAGTAATGAACTCAGAGCTATGTGTGCTTCGTGGGCCATGTTTTCCTTGGTCTGTACATTGAGTCTGGAGTGGGATACTTGTTATTTGGCCATTGGCCAAGTGGTCCTACAAGGACTTCTGATTGGTCAACCCCAGGCTAGGGTGGGGGTTATAAGTGGCATCCTGTTCTTTGTTCTGAGGAGAAAAGCTGAGGACAGGGGAGACTGAACATCTGACTCCCAGCATAACATACATTTTTAAACCTTTATTTAAATAAGCAAGTCAGTTAAGAACACATCTTTAGTTTTCAATGATGGCCTAGGAAACAGTGGGTTACCTGCCTTGTTCAGGGGCAGAATAACAGATTTTTACCTTGTCAGCTCGTATTCAATCCTGCAACCTTTCGGTTACTAGTCCAACGCTCTAACCACTAGGCTACCTGCTGCCCCCATCTTGATTTGTCCTCTCTGAATAAACCTATTTATCTCCCCCTGATTTGCTTTGTAGTTTATGTTATTGAAGATTAACATAAATTGCTAACAATACTAATATGTTTTAAAGCAGACCACCACAGTGCCTGTGCCCAAGAACACTAAAGTAACCTGCCTAAATGACTATTCACACTCACATCTGTAGGCATGAAGTGCTTTGAAAAGCTCACATCAGCACCATTATCCCAGAAACCCTAGACCCACTCCAATTTGGATAGGTAACAACACATCCGCCACACTGATCCTCAACACAGGGGGCCCTCAGGGTGCGTGCTCAGTCCCCTCCTGTACTCCCTTTCCATTCATGACTGCATGGCCAGACACGACTCCAACTCCATCATTACGTTTGCCGATGACACAGTGGTAGGCCACATCACTGACAACGACGAAACAGCCTATAGGGAGGAGGTCAGAGACCTCTCTTAACGTGATCAAGACAAAGGAGATGATTGTGGTACTAAAGGAAAAAGAGACAGAGCACGCCCCATTCTCATCAACGGGGCTGCAGTGGAGCAGGTTGAGAGCTTCAAGTTCCTTGGTGTCCACATCACCAACAAACTAACATGGTCAAAGCACACCAAGACAGTTGTGAAGAGGGGCACGACAAAACCTACTCAGGAGACTGAAAAGATTTGGCGTGGGTCCTCAGATCCTCAAAAGGTTCAGCTGAACCATCAGGTTGCATCACTGCCTGATATGGAAATTGCTCGGCATCCGACCGCAAGGCACTACAAAGAGTAGTCTAACGGCCCAGTACATCACTGGGGCCAAGCTCCTGCCATCAGGACCTCTATACCAGGCGGTGTCAGAGGAAGGCCCTGAAAATTGTCAAAGACTCCAGCCACCCTAGTCATAGACTGTTCTCTCTGCTACCACCGGCAAGCGGTACCGGAGCACAAGTCCTAGGTCCAAGAGGCTTATTAACAGCCTCTACCCCCACACCATAAGACTGCTGAACAGCTAATCAAATGGCTAAGCAGGCTATTTGCATTGCCCCCCTATTTTACACCGCTGCTACTCTGTTGTTATCATCTATGCATAGTCACTTTGATAACTCTACCTACATGTACACATTACCTCATCTAACTGGTGCCCCCACACATTGAATCTGTCCCAGTATCCCGCGTATATAGTCTCCACATTGACTCTGTAACGGTCTCCCACGTACATAGTCTCGCATTGACTCTGGCTACCGGTATCCCACCAAATATATAGTCTCCACATTGAATCTGTACTGGTATCCCTCGTATATAGTCTCCATATTGAATCTGTACTGGTATCCTCGTATATAGTCTCCATATTGAATCTGTACTGGTATCCCTCGTATATAGTCTCCACATTGAGACATTGAGCCAAGGCTTTCAACTCTGTCAATCACCACATTCTTATCAGCAGACTCAACAGCCTTGGTTTCTCAAATGACTGTTTCGTCTGGTTCACCAACTACTTCTCAGATACAGAGTTCAGTGTTTAAAATCAGAGGGCCTGTTGTCCGGACCTCTGGCAGTCTCTGCCACAGAGTTAAATTCTCGGGCCGACTCTTTTCTCTGTATATATCAATGATGTCGCTCTTGCTGCTATGATTCTCTGATCCACCTCTATGCAGACGCCACCATTCTGTATACTTCTGGTCCAGTTCTCTGCTGCCAATGACTGGAACGAATTGCATAAATCACTGAGGCTGGCGACCCATACGCCCTCTCTACCTTCAAGCACCAGCTGTCAGGAGCAGCTCACAGATCACTGCACCTGTACGTAGCCCATCTGTAAATAGCCCATCCAACTACCTCATCCCCATACTGTTATTTTACTTACCTCATTTGTACACACTGTATATATACTTTTTTCTATTGTGTTATTGACTGTATGTTTGTTTATTCCATGTGTAAATCTGTGTTGTGTTTGTGTTGGTACTTGCCGCTTTATCTTGTTCCCAACTAGCTTACCTGGTTAAATAAAAAATAAAAAAAATGGTGTGTGTGTGTGTGTGTGTGTGTGTGTGTGTGTGTGTGTGTGTGTGTGTGTGTGTGTGTGTGTGCAAGAGGGAGGGCTGTTTCAGTACCCGTGTCCACTGATTACCTCTCTGGCAGTGAGGCTGGATCTCCCCCGAAGACCCCCTGACCCCCTGACTCTGAGTTAGTCTAACAACAGCGTGGCAGAACAGAACAAGGGGCTGGGACGGAGGAGTGGAGGGGTGGTGGAGAGTGGAGGGATGGAGGACTGGAGGGACAGAGGAGTAGAGGGGTGGAGGAGAGTGGAGGGATGGAGGAGTGTGGATGGAGGACTGGAGGGATGGAGGAGAGTGGAGTGGAGGAGTGGGAGGGGTGGAGGAGTGGAGGGATGGAGGGGTGGAGGAGGAGGGGTGGGAGGAGAGTGGAGGGACAGAGGAGTGGAGGGGGTGGAGGAGAGTGGAGGGATGGAGGAGTGGAGGGACAGAGGAGTGGAGGGATGGAGGAGAGTGGAGGGATGGAGGAGTGTGGAGGGATGGAGAGGAGAGGAGGAGGAGTGGAGGGATGGAGGGAGAGTGGAGGGATGGAGGAGAGTGGAGGGATGGAGGAGTGGAGGGGTGGAGGAGAGTGGAGGGACAGAGGGAGTGGAGGGGTGGAGGGGGAACCTGGGGGACCAGGGCTCCTGACAGAGAGACTGCCTCCTCTCTTGTAGTTCATTAAATATATTTACCCCACCCTTATCCTCCCTCTCTATCCTCCTTCTCCCCTATTCTCCCTCTCCTCCCCTCTCTCCCTCTCCCCTTTATCCTCCCTCTCCCCTCTATCCTCCCTCTCTATTCTCCTCTCCCCCTCTATCCTCCCTCTCCCCCTCCTCGTCCCTCTCCCCCTCTATCCTCCCTCTCCCCCTCTATCCCTCC
>NW_027013465.1:0-2500 GCF_036934945.1 Oncorhynchus masou masou | reverse complement strand
ATAGATCATATGTTTGTCTCATGCATGTTCCATTAGATCATGGCTGTTATAGATCATAATGTTTGTCTCGCATGTTCCATTAGATCATGGCTGTTATAGATCATAATGTTTGTCTCATGTGTTCCATTAGATCATGGCTGTTATAGATCATAATGTTTGTCTCGCATGTTCCATTAGATCATGGCTGTTATAGATCATAATGTTTGTCTCGCATGTTCCATTAGATCATGGCTGTTATAGATCATAATGTTTGTCTCATGTGTTCCATTAGATCATGGCTGTTATAGATCATAATGTTTGTCTCATGTTTCCATTAGATCATGGCTGTTATAGATCATAATGTTTGTCTCGCATGTTCCATTAGATCATGGCTGTTATAGATCATAATGTTTGTCTCGTGTTCCATTAGATCATGGCTGTTATAGATCATAATGTTTGTCTCGCATGTTCCATTAGATCATGGCTGTTATAGATCATAATGTTTGTCTCGCATGTTCCATTAGATCATGGCTGTTATAGATCATAATGTTTGTCTCATGTGTTCCATTAGATCATGGCTGTTGTAGATCATAATGTTTGTCTCATGTGTTCCATTAGATCATGGCTGTTATAGATCATAATGTTTGTCTCATGTGTTCCATTAGATCATGGCTGTTATAGATCATAATGTTTGTCTCGCATGTTCCATTAGATCATGGCTGTTATAGATCATAATGTTTGTCTCGCATGGATCCATTAGATCATGGCTGTTATAGATCATAATGTTTGTCTCATGTGTTCCATTAGATCATGGCTGTTATAGATCATAATGTTTGTCTCATGTTCCATTAGATCATGGCTGTTATAGATCATAATGTTTGTCTCGCATGTTCCATTAGATCATGGCTGTTATAGATCATAATGTTTGTCTCATGTGTTCCATTAGATCATGGCTGTTATTTGTCTCATGTGTTCCATTAGATCATGGCTGTTATAGATCATAATGTTTGTCTCGCCATTAGATCATGGCTGTTATGATCATAATGTTTGTCCATGTTCCATTAGATCATGGCTGTTATAGATCATAATGTTTGTCTCATGTGTTCCATTAGATCATGGCTGTTATAGATCATAATGTTTGTCTCGCATGTTCCATTAGATCATGGCTGTTATAGATCATAATGTTTGTCTCATGTGTTCCATTAGATCATGGCTGTTATAGATCATAATGTTTGTCTCGCGTGTTCCATTAGATCATGGCTTCCATTAGATCATGGCTGTTATAGATCATAATGTTTGTCTCGCGTGTTCCATTAGATCATGGCTGTTATAGATCATAATGTTTGTCTCATGTGTTCCATTAGATCATGGCTGTTATAGATCATAATGTTTGTCTCGCATGTTCCATTAGATCATGGCTGTTATAGATCATAATGTTTGTCTCATGTTCCATTAGATCATGGCTGTTATAGATCATAATGTTTGTCTCATGTGTTCCATTAGATCATGGCTGTTATAGATCATAATGTTTGTCTCGCATGTTCCATTAGATCATGGCTGTTATAGATCATAATGTTTGTCTCGCATGTTCCATTAGATCATGGCTGTTATAGATCATAATGTTTGTCTCATGTGTTCCATTAGATCATGGGCTGGAATTGGGTATAGATCATAATGTTTGTCTCGCATGTTCCATTAGATCATGGCTGTTATAGATCATAATGTTTGTCTCATGTGTTCCATTAGATCATGTAGCTGTTATAGATCATAATGTTCCATGTTCCATTAGATCATGGCTGTTATAGATCATAATATTGTTCCATGTTCCATTAGATCATGGCTGTTATAGATCACAATGTTTGTCTCGCATGTTCCATTAGATCATGGCTGGGTTATAGACTGGTAATGTTTGTCCTATGTGTTCCATTAGATCATGGCTGTTATAGATCATAATGTTTGTCTCATGTGTTCCATTAGATCATGGCTGTTATAGACTGGTAATGTTTGTCTCATGTGTTCCATTAGATCATGGCTTTATAGTGTCTGTTAGTGATAATGGAGGAGCTTCACCAAGCATGTCCAGTCGACTGCTGAAGGTTATTTATTTGGCTCTGCAGAGGACCTTACTATAGAGCCAGAGGCCTCTCTCCTCTCCTCTCCTCCTCTCTTCTCTTCCTCCTCTCCTCTCTTCTCATCTTTCCTCTCCCCCTCTCCTCATCCTCTTCTCCCCCCTCCTTCTCTTCTCTTTAGCTCTCATCCTCCTCCACTCCTCTCCATTCCTCCTCTCCTTTCCTATCCTCCTTTCCTCTCCTCCTTTCCTCTCCTCCTCTCCATTCCTCCTCTCCTTTCCTATCCTCCTTTCCATTCCTCCTCTCCTTTCCTCTCCTCCCTCTCCATTCCTCCTCTCCTTTCCTCTCCTCCTTTCCTCTCCTCCTTTCATCTCCTCCTCTCCATTCCTCCTCTCCATTCCTCCTCTCCTTTTCTCTCCTCCTTTCATCTCCTCCTCTCCATTCCTCCTCTC
>NW_027013464.1:0-16122 GCF_036934945.1 Oncorhynchus masou masou | reverse complement strand
GATATGGACAGAAGAATAGAGGGATGGGGGGGGATATGGACAGAAGGATAGAGGGATGGGGGGGGGGATAGGGACAGAAGAATAGAGGGATGGGGGGGGATATGGACAGAAGAATAGAGGGATAGGGGGGTGGATTGAAGGTCACACTCTCCTGGCAGGAGGAACGTCTCCTCTCCTCCCCCCTCTCTCTCCCTCTCTTTCCGTCTCTGTCTCTCTAATCAGCCTTTCTGTGTGTAGAGGACCCAGGAGCAGTTGTGGTTGTGTGTAAATGGATCAGTCAGCTGAAGCCTCTGTCTCAGCCAGTGAACGTCCTCCTCACCTGGTTGTAAGCACACACACATACACACTCACACTCACACACATACAGAGATCCCTGCACATTCCTCTCCTCTGCTTGGCCTGTTTCCCACCTCACACACACAGCCTGTTCTAGGACAACATTTTCAGCCATTTTGAACCATGCAGAGGATGGAGGGCGTATCCACAGAAATGTGGTGTGTGTGTGCTTGTGTTCTGCGTGTGTGTGATGTGACTAATCAAGCAGATCTAATGATAATCACCTTTAATCACTCTGTCTCCAGTGTCCAGTGTGTGTGTGCTTGTGTGTGTGTGTGTGTGCTTGTGTGTGTGTGTGTGTGTGTGTGTGTGTGTGTGTGTTAATGTGTATGTGTATGTGCATGCGTCTGGCCAGACTATGAAGGTGAGTCATGGCGAGAGCGTGTCCGTGTCACACAGTCTGTTGCCACAGTGATAGAGGCTGTATGTTTCCATTCCTCTGTGACGTCAGCTAGCTGTCACCAGTGAGGACAGACAACAAAAACACAATGTGCGGAAGGAAAGGTAGGAACATTATACACAAATACAACCAGAGGAAGGATTTCATTGACTCCTTTATAGTGCCTCTGATGTGGCGACAAGACAAGAGCAGAACTATTATACCCTGGTCTGCGTTGGTCTTCATAGAAGTTGGACGTTGCTGCGTTTGTTTTGATCTAAATGTTGTTTTCTTACAGTGTTACACAGAGTGGAGGTGTGTCTACATCTAACTGTAGACTGTCCAAGGTAAGGGGGTGAGTCTACATCTAACTGTAGACTGTCCAAGGTAAAGGGGTGTGTCTACATCTAACTGTAGACTGTCCAAGGTAAGGGGTGTGTCTACATCTAACTGTAGACTGTCCAAGGTAAGGGGTGTGTCTACATCTAACTGTAGACTGTCCAATGTAAGGGGGTGTGTCTACATCTAACTGTAGACTGTCCAAGGTAAGGGGGTGTGTCTACATCTAACTGTAGACTGTCCAAGGTAAGGGGGTGTGTCTACATCTAACTGTAGAATGTCCAAGGTAAGGGGGTGTGTCTACATCTAACTGTAGACTGTCCAAGGTAAGGGGATGTGTCTTCATGACCTCTAGTGGGTTAGGAGGTGTCTTCATGACGTCTAATTAGGACCAGGAAGTGTCTTCATGACCTCTAGTGGGTTAGGAGGTGTCTTCATGACCTCTAGTGGGTCAGGAGGTGTCTTCATGACCTCTGAGTGGGTTAGGAGATGTGTTCATGACCTCTAGTGGGTTAGGGAGATGTGTTCATGACTCTAGGTGGGTTAGAAGGTGTGTTCTGACGTCTAGTGGGTTAGGGGGGTGTGTTCATGATCTCTAGTGGGTCAGGAGGTGTGTCTTCATGACCTCTAGTGGGTTGGAGGTGTGTTCATGACCTCTAGTGGGTTAGGGAGGTGTGTTCATGATCTCTAGTGTATAAGAAGGGTGTGTCTTCATGACCTCTAGTCGGTATGAAGGTATGTCTTCATCCCTGCCACACACAATGCTAAACATCTGTCCCCCACACCACCTCACACTCACACACACACACAATGCCTGACTAGAAAGGGTGGGTGTTGGGGATGTGCCTGTCATCCTGACTACAGAAGGGTGGGTGTTGGGGGGATGTGCCTGTCATCCTGACTAGAAGGGTGAGTGTTTAGGATGTTGCCAGTTATGTACATGACTGGACAGAGTCAAGGATTTGGGGTTAGTGTGGGTGTGGGTGGGGTGGGGTGTGAGGAGATGTTCCTATGTGTGATTTCTCAGGACTGGACAGTGGGCCAGTGGGTTGAGGGATGTGGGTAGCATGTCTGGCTGGGCAGCTGGTCAGGTGTTTAGGAGTGTGGGGGGCTGATTGATTTGACTGATTAGGTAGCGGTACAGGGGCATTGGAGGAGCTGAGGCTTATGCAGGCCCTTCCTACAAGAATTCACTGGGCACACACTGTGTGTGTGTGTGTGTGTGTGTGTGTCTGGGATATCAGCTCTGGGGCCTAAGGCTCCCTAAGGCTGCTGCCTCGACACTACCTGCCTGTCTGAATGTGTCACTGATTGTCCCTGAGTGAAAGCAAGCGAACGAGAGAGAGAGATATAGAGAGAGAGAAAGAGAAAGAGGAGAGAGAACGAGAAAGAGAGAGAGAGGAAGAGAAAGAGAGAGAGAACGAGAAAGAATAAGAGAGAGAGAACGAGAAAGAGAAAGAGAACGAGAAAGAGAAAGAGAGAGAGATAGAGAGAGAGAGAAAGAGGAGAGAGAACGAGAAAGAGGAGTGAGAACGAAAAAGAGAGAGAGGAAGAGAAAGAGAGAGAGAGAGGGAGAGAGAGAGAGAGAGAGAGAGAGAGAGAGAAGAGAGAGAGAGAGAAAGAGAAAGAGAAAGAGAGAGAAAGAAAGAGAGAGAGAGATGCTTATTTATTTTATCTTGTGTCCTTTACCATTTGTACATTGTTAAAACACTGTACATATATATAATATGACATTTGTAATGTCTTTATTGTTTTGAAACTTCTGTATGTGTGATGTCTACTGTTAATTTTTATTGTCTATTTCACTTTATATATTATTTACCTTACTTGCTTTGGCAATGTTAACACATGTTTCCCATGCCAATAAAGCCCTTGAATTGAATTGAATTGAATTGAATTGAGAGAGAGAGCGAGAGAGAAAGAGAGAAAGAGAGAGAGAGAGAGAGAGAGAGAGAGAGAGAGAAAGAGAAAGAGAAAGAGAGAGAGAGAGAGAGAGAGAGAGAGAGAGAGAGAGAGAGAGAGAGAGAGAGAGAGAGGGTCTGTTGCCTGCAGTTATGTCAAGTGTCACTAGTCTCCTGAGCTACACAGTAGTACAGTGAGGAACTGGATTGTGTTTGAGGCTCCTATACCTTCTTGATCTCAATATACCACATGAGCAACGGTGGCTGAAAATGGAAGTTGTTCACTAACAATTAAGATCTGGCTGCAGGGTCTTGTTCAGAAGGGGAGAAAATGTTTTTAAAAGGAGTGAAACGGAGCGGCAATACCTGGACTGGTCCAATAAGAACACAGCTTTTTGTTATTTGTTGTGAAATGTATTACTATGATTTTCCTTACTGAACACCACCCAGGCTAGCACGTGCAATCTTAGTAGTTCTTGTTTTCAGTCCATAGTGCTGTTGTACTCTGGTGCTGAACTATAGCCTGGTTAACCTCTTACACTTATGGTGGCGCTATTTCATTTTTGGAAGAAAAACGTTCCCGTTTTAAACAAGATATTTTGTCACAAAAAGATGCTCGACTATGCATATAATTGCTACTGTTCGAAAGAAAACACTCTGACGTGTCCAGAAATACAAATATCTTCTCTGTGCGTGCCCTTTAACGTGAGCTTCAGGCAAAACCAAGATGACTTGGCATCCAGGAAATGACAAGGATTTTGAGGCTCTGTCTTTCATGATCTCCTTATATGGCTGTGAACGCAAGAGGAATGAGTCTGCCCTTTCTGTCGTTTCCCCAAGGTGTCTGCAGCATTGTGACGTATTTGTAGGCAGATCGTTGGAAGATTGACCATAAGAGACCACATTTACCACGTGTCCGCCCGGTGTCCTGCGCCGAAATTGGTGCGCAAAAGTCACCTGCCAGTATTTTTCCATGGGGCACAGAGAGAGAAGCAAGCTTCCACGAACTGCATGTCAATGAAGAGATATGTGAAAAAACACCTTGAGGATTGATTCCAAACAACGTTTGCCATGTTTCGGTCGATATTATGTAGTTAATCCGGAAAAAGTTTCACGTTGTAGGTGACTGCATTTTCGGTTCGTTTGCAGCTGTACAATGTGAAAGCGAACGATTTCTCCTACACACAGACGCTTTCAGAAACACTTTGCGCATTTGAGTATGTGGCACAGGAGTCTCCTCGTGAAACATCAGAAGCTCTTCAAAGGTAAATGATTTTATTTATTTGGTTATCTGGCTTTTGTGAAATGTTGCGTGCTACATGCTACACAAAAAATGCTATGCTAGCTGCATACTCTTACACAAATTAGTCAATTTCTATGTGGTTCAAAGCATATTTTGAAAATCTGAGATGACAGTGTTGTTAAAGAAAAGGCTAAGCTTGAGAGCAAACGCATTATTTTAATTTTATTTGCGATTTTCAGAAACGTTAATGTTGCGTTATGCTAATGGAGCCTGAGGCTTAGTCTCCCGGATCAGGATGGGGAGTTTCAGAGGTTAAACCAGACTGAACGATGTGCTCACACTATTTTAAGTGTGGTTTAACCAGGCTAACAGAGCTGTGGCACCAGTCCATTGGTCTATGGTCTTTCATGAACCACCAACGCTAACATGAAGCTAACCTCACACACCTCCCGGCCTCCACGGCTGTCGTGTGCTTTCTGGGAATACATACATACATTATGATTATCTAGTGTCACAGAAGCAGCACAAAGATAATCCATCAAGCATGTGCACGCTTAAGCAGGTAACATTGCATTGAGCTTGGAGATGCTGGCAGTGGCAGTAGTGTGAATGTGTGTGTGTGTGTGTCAGGGCACCAACAAGCTCTCACTCATAAGTTTAGGCATTCATTCTCAACAGGGTGATCAAATTAGGATCCTACAGTTCATATGACCTTAGAAACACACGTAAGCACACATTCAGCACAGTAGAACAATATATGGAAACACAGTAAGCACACATTCAGCACAGTAGAATTAATATATAGAAACACGTGAACACACATTCAGCACAGTAGAACAATATATAGAAACACACGTAAGCACACATTCAGCACAGTAGAACAATATATAGAAAACACGTAAGCACACATTCAGCACAGTAGAACAATATATAGAAACACACGTAAGCACACATTCAGCACAGTAGAACAATATATATAAACACACGTAAGCACACATTCAGCACAGTAGAACAATATATAGAAACACACGTAAGCACACATTCAGCACAGTAGAACAATATATAGAAACACACGTAAGCACACATTCAGCACAGTAGAAACAATATATAGAAACACACGTGGCTTACACATTCAACATAGTAGAACAATATATAAAAATGCACGTAAGCACACATTCAGCGCAGTAGAACAATATATAGAAACACACGTAAACACACATTCAGCACAGTAGAACAATATATACAAACACACGTAAGCACACATTCAGCACAGTAGTACAATATATAGAAACACACCTAAGCACACATTCAGCATTAGTAGAACAATATATAGAAACACACGAAGCTTGCATTCAGTACAGTAGAACAATATATGGCAGCTAAATCAAGCCTGGATGCTCTTCAGAGACAGATGGGAGGGTTGACGGTAGCTGAAGGCTGAAGCTGAGACCAAAAACAAACACAAGATATCTAATGTAAACTGTACTGTGTTTATAAAATGTGTAGTATGTACAATTGGTGGCCAAAAGTTGAGAATGACACAAATATTAATTTTCACTCAGTCTGCTGCCTCAGTTTGTATGATGGTAATTTGCATATACTCCAGAATGTTATGAAGAGGACATATGATTACAATTACTTGCAAAGTCCACTCTCCATGCAAATTAACTGAACCCCAAAAAACATTTCCCACTGCATTTCTGCCCTGCCACAAAAGGACCAGCTGACATCATGTCAGGGATTCTCGTTAACACAGGTGCGAGTGTTGACGAGACAAGGCTGGAGACCACTCTGTCATGTTGAGTTCGAATAACAGACTTGAAGCTTCAAAAGAAGGGTGGTGCTTGGAATCATTGTTCTTCCTCTCTGTCATCCACGGTTACCTGCAAGGAAACACGTGCCGTCATCACTGCTTTGCACAAAAAAGGCTTTAACAGACAAGGATATTGCTGCCAGTAAGATTGCACCTAAATCAACCATTTATCGGATCATCAAGAACTTCAAGGAGAGCGGTTCAATTGTTGTGATGAAGGCTTCAGGGGCGCCCAAGAAAGTCCAGCAAGCGCCAGGACCATCTCCTAAAAGATTCAGCTGGGGATCGGGGCACCACCAGTACAGAGCTTGCTCAGGAATGGCAGCAGGCAGGTGTGAGTGCATCTGCACGCACAGTGAGGCAAAGACTTTGGAGGATGGCCTGGTGTCAAGAAGGGCAGGAAAGAAGCCACTTTTCTCCAAGAAAAACATCAAGGACAGACTGATATTCTGCAAAAGGTACAGGGATTGGACTGCTGAGGACTTGGGTAAAGTCATTTTCTCTGATGAATCCCCTTTCCGATTGTTTCAGTATCCGAAAAGCTTGTCCGGAGAAGACAAGGTGAGCTACCATCAGTCCTGTGTCATGCCAACAGTAAAGCATCCTGAGGCCATTCATGTGTGGGGTTGCTTCTCAGCCAAGGAGTGGGCTCACTCAATTTTACCAAGAACACAGCCATGAATAAAGATCCAACACATCCTCCAAGAGCAACTTCTCCCAACCATCCAGGAACAGTTTGGTGACCTAACAATGCCTTTTCCAGCATGACGGGAGCACCTTGCCATAAGGCAAAAGTGATAACCAAGTGGCTCGGAATAAACAGGATATAGTTAAATCCATAATAGAAATTGCAGACCTAATCATTTGAGAAATCCTGTCAATCCAAGAGGGCAGACAACAAAATCTCAAATTTGACAATCAGCATTGATTATGCAGGAATTAGTCACATCAACTAGGCAAACAGAAAGCAATTGACAAAGGCTAGCAGATTGTGAGATATTCCAGCAGAAGGGTCAACACTGCAAATGTTGATTTTTGCATCACCTAATTATTATGCCTGCATGTAACATTTGTATTCCATAATAACATCTGACAAAAAATATCTAAAGACATACTTGAGAATTTTTGGTAGGTTTATAATATTTGTGTCTTGAAATTAAAAACTTTTGGCCATGAATTTTAATTTGTTTACTCCAGTTAGGGGAGGGTAGTTAGGGAAATATATCGAACAATTGGAAGTTAGGAGGGTTTATCTAGGGGGAAATAAAGTTAGGGGAGGGGTGGTAGTTAGGGGGAAATATAATTTGTTTACCCCAGTTAGAGGGTGTGGTGTTAGGGGGAAATATAATTTGTTTACCCCAGTTAGGGAGGGGTGGTAGTTAGGGGAAATATAATTTGTTTAACCCAGTTAGGGAGGGGCAGAGTTAGGGGAAATATAATTTGTTTAAAGGGGTGGTAGTTAGGGGGAAATATAATTTGTTTACTCCCAGTTAGGGAGGGGTGGTAGTTAGGGGGAAATATAATTTGTTTACTTCAGTTAGGAGGGGTGGTAGAGTTCGGGGGAAATATATATATTCTAAAATAATATATTTACAAAAAAATATAAGTGGAGGATTGGAAATTATGCAGATACTTACATTGACAGAATCCACAATCTATCTGCAGTATTAATGCTGATCTACCCCCTCCCCAAAACACACATTCCTACATTAAATCCATCTGCCTCTAGGAAAGGATAGATCAGTATCTGCTGCACGATGGGGAGCGTGTGTGTGTGTGTGTGTGTGTCTGTGTGTGTGTGTGTCTGTGTGTGTGTGTGTGCTGTTGTGTGTGTGTGTGTGTGTTTGTGTTTAGACAAAAACACACCCACACTTTCAGTGAAGCGAAAGTGAATGATGGTGTTGCTTCTGAGTCCCTTAGCAGAAGGCCCAAACAGCCGCAAGGCTGGAGAGGGAGGCTTATGCACGCACACACACACATGCACACACACTAACACCCAGCGTGCCACTCCAGTGCTACCCAATGCCCAGCACAGACAACGATTGCAACTATGGTAGCAGTGACTACCATGACAGTGGGGGCTGATGCTCTTATCCGTCTCATATCCATGGAACAGGGCTGCATTTCCTTCCTTGACCCCACAGGATGGCTTAAAGCAAAAATGGCGGACAGGAAGAGCAAGTCCTCTCAGATAAGTTTAAGGAGAGGGAAGGGAAAGGGCAGATGCTACTGTAAATGACATGCAGTGCAGGGATTGCCAACCATCCACACCACCTTGCTCAGCCTCATTCAGACAGGTGGGAGGATGGGAGGATGAGAGGACTGCAGAGAGAGAGAAACAGACAGGTGGGAGATGAGAGGACTGGGTGAGAGAGAGAAACAGACAGGTGGGAGGATGGGAGGATGAGAGGACTGCAGAGAGAGAGAAACAGACAGGTGGGAGGATGGGAGGATGAGAGGACTGCAGAGAGAGAGAAACAGACAGGTGGGAGGATGGGAGGATGAGAGGACTGCAGAGAGAGAGAAACAGACAGGTGGGAGGATGGGAGGATGAGAGGACTGCAGAGAGAGAGAGAAACAGCGTGGGCTCACATCAGGGTTAGTGTGTGTGTGTGTGTGTGTGTGTGTGTGTGTGTGTGTGTGTGTGTGTGTGTGTGTGTGTGTGTGTGTGTGTGTGTGTGTGTGTGTGTGTGTGTGTGTGTGTGTGTGTGTGTGTGTGTGTGTGTGTGTGTGTGTGGAAACCAGATGCAAACAGCAGTCTGAGTCAATGATTGACAGCGGGTACCTCCCGCTCTCTCATCTTATCTTATCTCCGCCTCCTCTCCTACCATCCTCTCTTCCTCTCTTCCCCTTCCTGTCTTCCCTTCCTCTCCTCCCTGTCTCTCTCACCTCCCTCTCTCCCCTTCCTCTCCTCCCTCTCCCTTTCCCTCATTCTCACCCCTTCTTCATTCTCAAGCCTTCCTCTCCCAACCAGGCTTATTTGCATAGGATGCCTGATTTGCATACATATGAGGGGAAGAGAAAAGGGGATTTGAAGAGAGGAGGAGAGGAGATGAGGAGAAGAGAGAAGAGGAGATATGCAGATGCGTTTACTGATGAAAAGGAAGAGAAGGCCCTTTCAGCTTCTCTCTCTCCCCTCCCCCGCTCTATATTTCTCTCTCTCTGCTCTCTTTCTCTCTGTTCTCTCCTTCGGTTCACACCTCAGAGAACATGTGAAGGCCCTATTACCATCTACTCTTCCTCACTCTGAAAGGAAAGAAAAGAGGAGGTGATGAGAGAGGAGACAGAGAGAGGACAGAGGAGAGAAGAGAGAGAACAGAGGAGAGAGGAGAGAGGACAGAGGAGAGAGGAGAGAGGACCGAGGAGAGAGAGCAGAGGAGGTGAGGCCCTATTACCATCTACTCTTCCTCACTCTGAAAGGAAAGAAAGAGGAGGTGATGAGAGAGGAGACAGAGAGAGAGGACAGAGGAGAGAAGAGAGAGAACAGAGGAGAGAGGAGAGGACAGAGGAGAGAGGACCGAGGAGAGAGAGCAGAGGAGGTGAGGCCCTATTACCATCTACTCTTCCTCACTCTGAAAGGAAAGAAAAGAGGAGGTGATGAGAGAGGAGACAGAGAGAGAGGACAGAGGGAGAGAGACAGAGGAGAGAGGACAGAGGAGAGAGACAGAGGAGAGAGGACAGAGGAGAGAGAAGGACAGAGGAGAGAGGAACAGAGGAGAGAGAACAGAGGATGAGAAAGAGGACAGAGGAGATAGGACAGAGAAGAGAGAGATGAGAGAAGAGAGAGAGGGAGGACAGAGGAGAGAAAGAGGGGCGAGAGGAGAGAGAGGAGGAGAGAGAGGGAGAGAGAGAGAAGGGGGAGAGAGAGAGGACAGAGTGAGACAAGAGGGGAGAGGACAGAGGGACAGAGGATAGAGAGAGAGGAGAGATGAGAGAGAAGGAGAGAGGAGAGGAGGGAGAGAGGGAGAGAGGACAGGAGAGAGGACAGAGGAAGAGGACAGAGGAGAGAAACAGAGAAGAGAACAGAGGAGAGAGGACAGAGGAAAGAGAACAGAGAGGAGAGAGAACAGAGGACAGAGGACAGAGGAGAGAGGACAGAGGAAATAGGACAGAGAAGAGAGAGGGGAGGACAGAGGAGAGAAGAGGGGAGAGAGGAGAGAGAAGAGGGGCGAGGAAGGGGAGAGGAGAGGAAAGAGAGGGAGAGGGGGAGAGGGGGGCCGTGAGAGGACAGAGGGGCAAGAGGAGAGAGGGAGAGAGGAGAGATGACAGAGAGGACAGAGGATAGAGGATAGAGGACAGAGGACAGAGGACAGAGGACAGAGGACAGAGGACAGAGGACAGAGGAGATGGAGAGAGGAGAGGGACAGAGGAGAGAGAACAGGGAGAGAGAACAGAGGAGAGAGAACAGAGGAGAGGAACAGAGGACAGAGGACAGAGGTGAGAGAACAGAGGAGAGAGAACAGAGGACAGAGGACAGAGTAAAGAGGACAGAGGAGATAGGACAGAGAATAGAGAGAGATGATGAAAAGAGAGAGGGAGGACAGAGGAGAGAGAAGAGGGGCTAGAGGAGAGAGAAGAGGGGCTAGAGGAGAGAGAAGAGGGCAGAGGGAGAGGACAGAAGGGAGGACAGAGGAGAGAGATGAGAGAACAGAGGAAAGAGGAGAGAGGAGAGAGGGAGGACAGAGGAGGGATATTAGAGAGAGAGAGGAGTGAGGACAGAGGTCAGAGAGACAGAGGCCAGAGAGAGAGAGCGAGAGAGAGGATGAAGAGATGAAAGAGATGAGAGAAAGAGAAAGAGAGAGAGGAGAGAGGACAGAAGAGAGAGGAGGACAGAAGGAGGACAGAGGAGAGGGAGAGAGAGAACAGAGGAAAGAGGAGAGAGGAGAGAGAGGGACAGAGGGAGGATATTAGAGAGAGAGGAGAGAGGACAGAGGTCAGAGAGACAGAGGCCAGAGAGAGAGAGAGAGTGAGAGAGAGAGAGAGAGAGAGAGAGAGAGAGAGAGAGAGATGAGAGAGATGAAAGTGGACAGAGAGAGAGGAGAGATGAGAGAGGACAGAGAGAGAGAGGAGGGAGGGCAGAGGGGATAGAGAACAGAGGAGAGAGGACAGGTAAGGGAGGACAGAGATGAGAGGACAGAGAGAGATGAAAGAGGACAGAGAGAGATGAGAGGAGAGATGAGAAAGAGGACAGAGGAGAGAGGAGAGAGAGAGAGAGAGAGGAGGGAGGAAAGAGAACAGAGGAGAGAGGACAGAGGAGAGATAACAAAGGACAGAGGAGAAAGGAGAGAGGTCAGAGGACGGAGGACAGAGGACAGAGGACAGAGGACAGAGGACAGAGGACACGGGAACGAAGACAGAGGACAGAGGAGAGAGGACGCAGGACAGAGAAGGGAGGACAGAGAACAGAGGACAGAGGACGGAGAACAGAGGATGGAGGACAAGGAACAGAGGACAAGGACAGAGGAGAGAGGAGACGGTTGATTCGTCACTCCCTCAACCCCTGCAGCTGGTCTGGTCTGTTGTTGCTATGGCGGTGCCATGATGTTGTTGTTGCCATGGCTGCATTGTTGCCATGGCTGCATTGCATGTTGGTGTTGTTGCTGTGGCAGTGTTGTTGCTGTGGCGTTGTTGTTGCTATGGCTGAATTGCACTCCACTGCAACACCTCAGTTGAAGGCATTGATTGGCTGTGAAGCCTCCATTCTCCCCTGCAGGGCGGCCGGGGTACAGCTCTACTGTACTCTATTCTACTCTACTCTGTTTTACTCTATTCTACTCTACACTATTCTACTCTACACATCACCTACAGGAAGTACAGGGCATCCCTACGCTCCACACACACACACGCTAGAGATTCACACACAAATCTACATGCATATTAACACTCAGAGGTTGTGACACGCATGTCTCTAACATATTCTGGACAAAGCACACAACTCTGTGGACACACCACAGACGTGGGGATACTGTGGAAGAGCCATATATAAGAAAGGAGAGATGGAAAGATGGAAATAGAGGGAGGAGAAGAGAAGAAAGGAGAGATTGAGAGATGGAAATAGAGGGAGGAGAAGAGAAGAAAGGAGAGATTGAGAGATGGAAATAGAGGGAGGAGAAGAGAAGAAAGGAGAGATTGAGAGATGGAAATAGAGGGAGGAGAAGAGAAGAAAGGAGATTCCTCCCCTCTGTCCATTTGTCTTTGTTTGGAGGAGAAGAGAAGCAGGAGAGATTGAGAGATGGAAATAGAGGGAAGAAGGAAGAAGGACACTGGGATTAACAACCTCTCCCTTTTTGTCTTTGGACACAGTCCATCACACACGGCACCACAGGGATTAACAGGCTCTACCCTACTACGCTGGACACACACACACACACACACACACACACACACACACACACACACACACACACACACGCACACACGCACGCACACAGGCAGGCAGGCACGCACGCACGCAGGCAGGCACACACACACACACACGCACGCACGCACGCACGCACGCAGGCAGGCAGGCATACACACGCACGCACGCAGGCACACACACACACACACACACACACACACACACACACACACACACACACACACACACACACACACACACACACACACACACACACACACACACACACACACACACACACACACACACACACACACACACACAGAGATAGCACACTTTGGAAGGGTGTGTAATCATTCATGTGGGAGCCAAAGCCTGTGTGGAGGCGAGGGGGAGAGGTGAGAGAGTGAGGGTAGAGATGGGGGTGTGAAAGGGGCGAGAGATGTGAGAGAGTGACAGAAAGGGGCAGGGGTGTGGGGATGGGTGAGATGCAGGGGAAGGATGGGATGGAGTGAGGGATAAAAGGGGGCTGGATGAAAGAAGAGAAGATGAGAGAATTTGGTACAGAGGGAGGGATGGAGAGATGAATGGACAGGGATACAGTAGAGGGAGTGAAAGATGAAAGATAAAGACTGAGGGAGAGATAGAGGACTGAGGGAGGGAGAGATAGAGGACTGAGGGAACGGGAGATAGAGTACTGAGGGAGGGAGAGATAAAGGACTGAGGAGGGAGAGATAGAGGACTGAGGGAGGGAGAGATAGAGGACTGAGGGAGGGAGAGAGGAAATAGAGGACTGAGGGAGGGAGAGATAGAGGACTGAGGGAGGGAGAGATAGAGGACTGAGGGAGGGAGAGATAGAGGACTGAGGGAGGGAGAAATAGAGGACTGAGGGAGGGAGAGATAGAGGACTGAGGGAGGGAAGAGATAGAGGACTGAGGGAGGGAGAGATAGAGGACTGAGGGAAGGAGAGATAGAGGAGTGAGGGAGGGAGGAGATAGAGGACTGAGGGAGGGAGAGATAGAGGACTGAGGAGGGAGAGATAGAGGGGACTGAGGGAGGGAGAGATAGAGGACTGAGGGAGGGAGAGATAGAGGACTGAGGGAGGGAGAGATAGAGGACTGAGGGAGGGAGAGATAGAGGACTGAGGGAGGGAGAGATAGAGGACTGAGGGAGGGAGAGATAGAGGACTGAGGGAGGGAGAGATAGAGGACTGAGGGAGGGAGAGATAGAGGACTGAGGGAGGGAGAGATAGAGGACTGAGGGAGGGAGAGATTAAGGACTGAGGGAGGGAGAGATAAAGGACTGAGGGAGGGAGAGATAGAGGACTGAGGGAGGTTGAGAGATAGAGGACTGAGGGAGGGAGAGATAGAGGACTGAGGAAGGGAGAGATGGAGGACTGAGGGAGGGAGAGATAGAGGACTGAGGGAGGGAGAGATAGAGGACTGAGGGAGGGAGAGACAGAGGGAGGGAGAGATAGGGAGGGAGGAGAGATAGAGGACTGAGGAAGGGAGAGATAAAGGACTGAGGGAGGGAGAGATAGAGGACTGAGGGAGGGAGAGATAGAGGACTGAGGGAGGGAGAGATAGAGGACTGAGGGAGGGAGGATAGAGGACTGAGGGAGGGAGGATAGAGGACTGAGGGAGGGAGAGATAGAGGACTGAGGGAGGGAGAGATAGAGGACTGAGGGAGGGAGAGATAGAGGACTGAGGGAGGGAGAGATAGAGGACTGAGGGAGGGAGAGAAAGAGGACTGAAGGGAGGGAGAGATAGAGGACTGAGCGAGGGAGAGATAGAGGACTGAGGGAGGGAGATAGAGGACTGAGGGAGGGAGAGATAGAGGACTGAGGGAGGGAGAGATAGAGGACTGAGGGAGGGATGAGATAGAGGACTGAGGGAGGGAGAGATAGAGGACTGAGGGAGGGAGAGATAGAGGACTGAGCGAGGGAGAGATAGAGGACTGAGGGAACGAGAGATAGAGGACTGAGGGAGGGAGAGATAGAGGACTGAGGGAACGAGAGATAGAGTACTGAGGGAGGGAGAGATAGAGGACTGAGGGAGGGAGAGATAGAGGACTGAGGGAGGGAGAGATAGAGGACTGAGGGAGGGAGAGATAGAGGACTGAGGGAGGGAGAGATAGAGGACTGAGGGGAGGGAGCATAGAGGACTGAGGGAAGGAGAGATAGAGGACTGAGCACCGGCGGCGGCACGTGGCGCACCGGCGGCACCTGCATATGGCGCCGGCGGCGGCAGCATGCATGCACCGGCGGCGGCAGCATGCGGCGGCACTGGCGGCGGCACCGGCGGCAGGCGGCACCGGCGGCGGCACGGCGGCAGCACGGCGGCGGCGGCGGCACGGCGGCACCGGCGGCGGCAGGCACGGCGGCGGCGGCGGCACGGCGGCGGCGGCATCGGCGGCACCGGCGGCAGCACGGCGGCGGCGGCGCGCGGCGGCGGCACTGGCGGCACCGGCGGCAGGCGGCACGGCGGCGGCACGGCGGCACCGGCGGCGGCGGCACGGCACCGGCGGCGGCACGGCGGCGGCGGCGGCGGCACGCGGCGGCGGCACCGGCGGCACCGGCGGCAGCGGCGGCACCGGCGGCGGCACGGCGGCGGCAGCGCGGCGGCGGCAGGCGCCGGCGGCGGCGGCACCGGCGGCAGGCACCGGCGGCACCGGCGGCGGCAGGCACGGCAGGCGGCACTGGCGGCAGGCGGCACCGGCAGGCGGCACCGGCGGCACGGCGGCGGCACCGGCGGCGGCACCGGCGGCAGGCGGCGGCGGCGCGGCGGCAGGCGGCACCGGCGGCAGGCGGCGGCGGCGGCACCGGCGGCAGGCGGCACCGGCGGCGGCACGGCGGCGGCTGGCTGGCGGCGGCGGCACCGGCGGCGGCACCGGCGGCGGCGGCGGCGGCGGCACCGGCGGCGGCACCGGCGGCAGGCGGCACCGGCGGCGGCACCGGCGGCGGCGGCACCGGCGGCGGCCGGCGGCGGCACGGCGGCGGCATGGCGGCGGCGGCGGCGGCGGCATCGGCGGCGGCGGCGGCACCGGCGGCGGCGGCACCGGCGGCGGCACCGGCGGCGGCGGCAGCGGCGGCGGCACCGGCGGCGGCGGCACGGCGGCGGCAGCACGGCGGCGCAGCGGCGGCAGCGCGGCGGCACGGCGGCGGCACGGCGGCGGCACCGGCGGCACCGGCGGCGGCGGCGCACGGCGGCGGCGGCGGCACGGCGGCGGCGGCGGCACCGGCGGCAGGCGGCACCGGCGGCGGCACGGCGGCGGCACGGCGGCGGCACCGGCGGCGGCGGCACCGGCGGCGGCGGCGGCACCGGCGGCGGCACGGCGGCGGCACCGGCGGCGGCAGGCGGCGGCGGCGGCACCGGCGGCGGCGGCGGCGGCACCGGCGGCAGGCGGCAGGCGGCGGCGGCGGCACCGGCGGCGGCTGGCGGCGAGCGGCGGCGGCAGGCCGGCGGCGGCAGCGGCGGCGGCGGCACGGCGACCGGCGGCGGCACCGGCGGCGGCACGGCGGCGGCGGCACCGGCGGCGGCGGCACCGGCGGCACCGGCGGCACCGGCGGCGGCGGCGGCACCGGCGGCGGCGGCACCGGCGGCGGCGGCACGGCGGCGGCACCGGCGGCGGCAGGCACCGGCGGCAGGCGGCACCGGCGGCGGCGGCACCGGCGGGCGGCAGGCGGCGGCGGCACCGGCGGCGGCGGCGCACGGCGGCGGCGGCGGCACCGGCGGCGGCGGCGGCACCGGCGGCCGGCAGGCGGCACCGGCG
>NW_027013463.1:0-16124 GCF_036934945.1 Oncorhynchus masou masou | reverse complement strand
AGACAGCTAGCCTAGTGGATGGACTTCCTCTGATGTCAAAGCTGACCCAAGCCCGGTCCAGAGAAAGATGATTGGTGCCCCAGACGTGGTGGCGTTTACTAAGGAGGATGATTTTGGGGAGGTAGGGTACCCCAACCCCTGGGTGGTGCCAGAGGAGTTTTCTGTCCCTCTGTTCCCATCGAATAACAACGCCAACCCCTGGGCCAAGACATCCTACGCCAAGTTCACTAAGGACTTCATCCTCATATCAGAGTTCTCTGAGCAGGTCGGTACCAGGGGCAACTGGGGGAGGGGTGTGTGTGTTGATCTGAAGGTGTGTATGTCCGGGTGGGGTGTGTGTGTTGATCTGACGGTGTGTATGTCCGGGTGGGGTGTGTGTGTTGATCTGACGGTGTGTGTGTTGATCTGATGGTGTGTATGTCCGGATGGGGTGTGTGTGTTGATCTGACGGTGTGTATGTCCGGATGGGGTGTGTGTGTGTTGATCTGACGGTGTGTATGTCCGGATGGGGTGTGTGTGTGTTGATCTGACGGTGTGTATGTCCGGATGGGGTGTGTGTGTTGATCTGACGGTGTGTGTGTTGATCTGACGGTGTGTATGTCCGGGTGGGGTGTGTGTGTAATGAGCTGACCTTGTGTTGTCCTCCCCTCCAGGTGGGCCCCCAGCCTCTGCTCACCATTCCTGATGACCCGAAGGTGTTTGGAACCTTTGACCTCAACTACTTCAGTCTGAGGATCATGTCTGTTGACTACCAGGCCTCGTTCGTAGGACACCCCACGGGCAGCGGATACCCACGACTCAGGTAACTGCTCTATTTTATTTTTTATTGTACTCTAATGACGTCCTATTGTATTTGTATTGTACTCTAATGATATCCTATTGTATTTGTATTGTACTCTAATGATATTCTATTTGTATTGTACTCTAATGATGTCCTGTTGTATTTGTATTGTACTCTAATGATGTCCTATTGTATTTGTATTGTACTCTAATGATGTCCTATTGTATTTGTATTGTACTCTAATGATATCCTATTGTATTTGTATTGTACTCTAATGATATCCTATTGTATTTGTATTGTACTCTAATGATATTCTATTTGTATTGTACTCTAATGATATCCTATTGTATTTGTATTGTACTCTATTGTAATGACATCCTATTTTACTGTTTTCTGGTACATTCTATTATGTTCTACTCTAATTCTATTCTACTGTAATTATTTTCTGTTCTATTTTACGTTGCATTCTACTCTAATTATTATGTTCTATTCTACTCTTTCTATTCTGTTCTATTCTGTTATTCTACTCTAATTATTTTCTATTCTAATTATTTTCTGTTACATTCTATTATATTCTACTCTAATTATTTTCTGTTACATTCTACTCTAATTCTGTTCTGTTCTACTCTAATTCTGTTCTATTACATTCTATGATATTCTACTCTGTTCTGTTCTATTCTAGTTCTGTTCTGTTCTACTCTAGTTCTGTTCTGTTCTAGTTCTAGTTCTATTCTACTCTAATTGTATCCTGTTCTATTTTAGTTATATTGGTTCTGGGTAACCCTAAGGAGGGGGCGTTGACTAGTCTGTTTCTCCTCCCCTGTAGTTTTGTGGAGGACTCCCAGGTGGTTCTGGGTAACCCTAAGGAGGGGGCGTTTGACTAGTCTGTTCTCTCCTCCCCTGTAGTTTTGTGGAGGACTCCCGGGTGGTGCTGGGTGACTCTAAGGAGGGGCGTTTGCCTACGTTCACCACCTGACGCTCTATGACCTGGAGGCCCGGGGCTTCGGCCCGCCCGTTCTGCATGGCCTACGTCTCTGCCGACGAGAGAAAGATCATGCTGCAGTTCCAGGAGCTGTCGCTCCGCTTCTCCCGCGCCTCCGAGTGCCTGAAGACCGGGAACCGACAGGCCTTCGCCCGCGAGCACTGAAGCTGCATGACCATGGGTACGGGGACAGAGCGCACACACACACACACTCTGGAGTACGAGGACAGAGACGCACACACACACACACTCTGGAGTACGAGGACAGAGACGCACACACACACTCTGGAGTACGAGGACAGAGACGCACACACACACACACTCTGGAGTACGAGGACAGAGACGCACACACACACACACACTCTCTGGAGTACGAGGACAGAGACGCACACACACACACACACACACTCTCTGGAGTACGAGGACAGAGACGCACACACACTCTCTGGAGTACGAGGACAGAGACGCACACACACACACACTCTGGAGTACGAGGACAGAGACGCACACACAGACGCTCTAACACACACACACTCTGACACACACACGCTCTGACACACACACGCTCTGACACACACACGCTCTGACACACACACGCTCTGACACACACACACACACACGCTCTGATACACACACATGCTCTGACACACACATGCTCTGACACACACACGCTCTGATACACACACACACACACACGCTCTGATACACACACACACACACGCTCTGATACACACACGCTCTGACACACACACACACGCTCTGACACACACACACACTCTGACACACACACACACACACTCTGACACACACACACGCTCTGATACACACGCTCTGACACACACACACGCTCTGACACACACACACGCTCTGACACTCACACACGCTCTGACACACACACACACTCTGACACACACACACACTCTGACACACACACACACTCTGACACACACACTCTGACAGGTTCCTACTGCTACCATCTGTTGTAACTTCCTGTTGTGCCTCTCCTGCCAGGTACACACGGTCTGTTCTGCAGAAAGAGGAGGGGCTTCAGCGAGAGGCGGGGCCTCAGGGGTGTTATTCCGCCCGCGCGGTGGACAAGGCCAATGAGCTTGCGGCGATGGAGAAGAGTATCTACGAGCACCGAGACCTGCTGAGGCAGATCACCTCGTACCCCCTCCGCCCCCGCCGAGACCCCCACGCCGCACACTGTCAACACTGTGTCACCGAGTCACAGAGACACAGAGACACACCGCCTGGCCCCGACCAGGGGGAGGAGGCGGGACAGAGGAGGCAGTCCTACACCCCGCAGCTGATAAAGGGGAAGTCGGCGAAGTGTTTCGCCAAGCGTCTGAAGAACCTGACGGAGTTATGCGAGGAGAGGTTCTACGAGGCCACCGTGGAACTACTCAACCACACAGAGCGGTGTTTCCGGGGGGACTTGTGTTACCTGTACACCCGCCGCCTGGACCGAGCGCTACGCAGGAAGCAGAACGTCACCAACTTCCTGTTTGAGGAGGAGCTAGGGGAGGAGGAAGAGGAAGTAGCGGTGCTGGGAAGAATCTTCTGTTCTCTCAACCACACAGTGGGGACGGACTCTCATATGCACACCCCTTCCATCGTGCTTTGCCCCGAGCCACCAGAGTCTGTGGAGGTTCTGGAGGTGAACCCCCCTGCCCTGATAACTCTGCCCAGCAGAGTGAGGCCCTGACCGGGGAGGAGAGGCTGGAGTCGTCACTCTCTGATCTGACCATGGAGACGCAGGACCAGGAAAGCTCTGAGGAGAATAAGGACAGCTTTAGTAGTGACAGGAGTGGAGGAGGCGAGGAGGGAGGAGGGACGGATCAGACCCCTGTTTTTCTGCTGGAGGAAGAGGAGGGGGGCGAGGGTGAAACACACCGTGTGTGTGAGAGGGAGGGAGAGGCAGAAGGAGTGTTTAACAGAAAGAGGGAGGGAGAAGCAGCAGTGCTTGGGAGAGAGGAGGGAGGGGCTGAGACAGAGGAGGGAGGGGCTGAGACAGAGGAGGGAGGGGCTGAGACAGAGGAGGGAGGAGCTGAGACAGAGGAGGAGGGCTGAGACAGAGGAGGGAGGGCTGAGACAGAGGAGGGAGGGCTGAGACAGAGGAGGGTGATGGACAGAGAGTGCCTGACCCTGGAGTTACTGGTCCAGATGGACATGGCCATGTACGTCTCAGGAGGGTCATTTCATACAACTCTTCCCCGACACGCTGTTGCTTCTGGGCTGCAGCCCGGCTCTTCTACCCCTGGTGGTCAACCAGGAGCCCCAGGCCCTGCTGCCGGTCCAGGGGGACTACGGCCTGGGTTCCACCCACTGCCAGAGCCCTGGGGCTGGGCTGGACCTGCCCGTCTCCTTCTCGGGAGATACCACCTCCAGGGGTTCGGACCAGGACGGGTGGGACTGTACCATGTCAGCGTCTACGGGGTCCGAACGGGCCGGCTCCCCTCTGGGGTACGGGGGGTTGGTAACGCTGAGGCAGAAGAAGAGGGCCGGGCAGGGAGCGCTCAGGTGAGTCACTCATTGGTTGATTAATTCATTCTATAGCTTAGAGGACTCCTGATATCTCCAGTCTATGTGTGTGTGTTTTTACCTGCTCCCCCCCCCCCCCATGGAAGGTGTTTCTATACCTGCTCTCTCCCCTCCTATTCTCCCACCTGTCCATCTGCTCCCTCTCTCACCTGTCCATCTGCTCCCTCTCTCTCACCTGTCCATCTGCTCCCTCTCTCTCACCTGTCCATCTGCTCCCTCTCTCTCACCTGTCCACCTGCTCCCTCTCTCTCACCTGTCCACCTGCTCCCTCTCTCTCGCCTGTCCACCTGCTCCCTCTCTCTCGCCTGTCCACCTGCTCCCTCTCTCTCGCCTGTCCACCTGCTCCCTCTCTCTCACCTGTCCACCTGCTCCCTCTCTCTCGCCTGTCCATCTGCTCCCTCTCTCCTCACCTGTCCGCCTGCTCACTCTCTCGCCTGTCCACCTGCTCCCTCTCTCTCGCCTGTCCACCTGCTCCCTCTCTCTCGCCTGTCCACCTGCTCCCTCTCTCTCGCCTGTCCATCTGCTCCCTCTCTCTCACCTGTCCATCTGCTCCCTCTCTCTCACCTGCTGTCACTGTCACTTGTCACTCAAGTATAACATTATTGTCATCGGAGAGTTCCTCAATGAGCTAGACACCTTGGAGAGTTCCTCAATGAGCTAGACACCTTGGAGAGTTCCTCAATGAGCTAGACACCTTGGAGAGTTCCTCAATGAGCTAGACACCCTGGAGAGTTCCTCAATGAGCTAGACACCTTGGAGAGTTCCTCAATGAGCTAGACACCTTGGAGAGTTCCTCAATGAGCTAGACACCTTGGAGAGTTCCTCAATGAGCTAGACACCTTGGAGAGTTCCTCAATGAGCTAGACACCTTGGAGAGTTCCTCAATGAGCTAGACACCTTGGAGAGTTCCTCAATGAGCTAGACACCTTGGAGAGTTCCTCAATGAGCTAGACACCTTGGAGAGTTCCTCAATGAGCTAGACACCTTGGAGAGTTCCTCAATGAGCTAGACACCTTGGAGAGTTCCTCAATGAGCTAGACACCTTGGAGAGTTCCTCAATGAGCTAGACACCTTGGAGAGTTCCTCAATGAGCTAGACACCTTGGAGAGTTCCTCAATGAGCTAGACACCTTGGAGAGTTCCTCAATGAGCTAGACACCTTGGAGAGTTCCTCAATGAGCTAGACACCTTGGAGAGTTCCTCAATGAGCTAGACACCTTGGAGAGTTCCTCAATGAGCTAGACACCTTGGAGAGTTCCTCAATGAGCTAGACACCTTGGAGAGTTCCTCAATGAGCTAGACACCTTGGAGAGTTCCTCAATGAGCTAGACACCTTGGAGAGTTCCTCAATGAGCTAGACACCCTGGAGAGTTCCTCAATGAGCTAGACACCCTGGAGAGTTCCTCAATGAGCTAGACGCCTTGGAGAGTTCCTCAATGAGCTAGACACCTTGGAGAGTTCCTCAATGAGCTAGACACCTTGGAGAGTTCCTCAATGAGCTAGACACCTTGGAGAGTTCCTCAATGAGCTAGACACCTTGGAGAGTTCCTCAATGAGCTAGACACCTTGGAGAGTTCCTCAATGAGCTAGACACCTTGGAGAGTTCCTCAATGAGCTAGACACCTTGGAGAGTTCCTCAATGAGCTAGACACCTTGGAGAGTTCCTCAATGAGCTAGACACCTTGGAGAGTTCCTCAATGAGCTAGACACCTTGGAGAGTTCCTCAATGAGCTAGACACCTTGGAGAGTTCCTCAATGAGCTAGACACCTTGGAGAGTTCCTCAATGAGCTAGACACCCTGGAGAGTTCCTCAATGAGCTAGACACCCTGGAGAGTTCCTCAATGAGCTAGGCACGCCTTGGAGAGTTCCTCAATGAGCTAGACACCTTGGAGAGTTCCTCAATGAGCTAGACACCTTGGAGAGTTCCTCAATGAGCTAGACACCTTGGAGAGTTCCTCAATGAGCTAGACACCTTGGAGAGTTCCTCAATGAGCTAGACACCTTGGAGAGTTCCTCAATGAGCTAGACACCTTGGAGAGTTCCTCAATGAGCTAGACACCTTGGAGAGTTCCTCAATGAGCTAGACACCTTGGAGAGTTCCTCAATGAGCTAGACACCTTGGAGAGTTCCTCAATGAGCTAGACACCTTGGAGAGTTCCTCAATGAGCTAGACACCTTGGAGAGTTCCTCAATGAGCTAGACACCTTGGAGAGTTCCTCAATGAGCTAGACACCTTGGAGAGTTCCTCAATGAGCTAGACACCTTGGAGAGTTCCTCAATGAGCTAGACACCTTGGAGAGGTCCTCAATGAGCTGTACTGTTGCATTATATATTACTGTTGGAGCTAGGAACACAAGCATTTAGTTAGATATTACTGTTGGAGCTAGAAACACCCTCAATAACATTGCTAAAAACGTGTATGTGACCAATAACGTGTGATCGTCTCTCTCGGTCTCGACCTCCAGGTTTGTGCGTCAGTATCCGTTTGCCCTGCATGCCCTGTGGTCCCTGCTGAGTGGTCGAACCCTGGTGGTGCTGGGATCTGAGGAGGGGAGGGTCAGGAGGCTGGTGTCCGCTCTGGCCCTCTACGTACCTGGACCCGGGCGCTGTGGGGAGAGGGTCCAGCCCTGGCTCTCCTGCCCCTTCAGCCTCACTGACCTACAGAGATGGAAACTCATAGGACTGCAGAGGTGAGGAGGAAGGGGCGGTGCCTGTGTTCTACAGCAGCAGGCTGTCACATGACATGATGTGTCATCAGTCCTGGGGTCAGTCAGTGCATCTTTTGACCGAAACACTTCCTGTTATAACTAGCCCACATACGGTCAACTTCCTGTTATAACGAGCCTATATACGGTCAACTTCCTGTTATAACTAGCCTATATACGGTCAACTTCCTGTTATAACTAGCCCACATACGGTCAACTTCCTGTTATAACTAGCCCACATACGGTCAACTTCCTGTTATAACTAGCCCACATACGGTCAACTTCCTGTTATAACTAGCCCATATACGGTCTACTTCCTGTTATAACTAGCCTATATACGGTCTACTTCCTGTTATAACTAGCCTATATACGGTCTACTTCCTGTTATAACTAGCCCACATACGGTCAATTTCCTGTTATAACTAGCCCACATACTGTCAACTTCCTGTTATAACTAGCCCACATACGGTCAATTTCCTGTTATAACTAGCCCACATACTGTCAACTTCCTGTTATAACTAGCCCACATACTGTCAACTTCCTGTTATAACTAGCCTATAAATGGTCAACTTCCTGTTATAACTAGCCCACATACGGTCAACTTCCTGTTATAACTAGCCTATATATGGTCTACTTCCTGTTATAACTAGCCCACATACGGTCAACTTCCTGTTTATAACAAGCCTATATACGGTCAACTTCCTGTTATAACTAGCCTATATACGGTCAACTTCCTGTTATAACTAGCCCACATACGGTCAACTTCCTGTTATAACGAGCCTATATACGGTCACCTTCCTGTTATAACTAGCCTATATACGGTCAACTTCCTGTTATAACGAGCCTATATACGGTCACCTTCCTGTTATAACTAGCCTATATACGGTCAACTTCCTGTTATAACTAGCCCACATACGGTCAACCTCCTACCCTATATACAGTAGACATGCCTCCTACCCTATATACAGTAGACATGCCTCCTCCTACCCTATATACAGTAGACATGCCTCCTCCTACCCTATATACAGTAGACATGCCTCCTACCCTATATACAGTAGACATGTCTCCTACCCTATATACAGTAGACATGTCTCCTACCCTATATACAGTAGACATGCCTCCTCCTACCCTACATACAGTAGACATGCCTCCTACCCTATATACAGTAGACATGCCTCCTCCTACCCTATATACAGTAGACATGCCTCCTCCTACCCTATATACAGTAGACATGCCTCCTCCTACCCTATATACAGTAGACATGCCTCCTCCTACCCTATATACAGTAGACATGCCTCCTCCTACCCTATATACAGTAGACATGCCTCCTCCTACCCTATATACAGTAGACATGCCTCCTCCTACCCTATATACAGTAGACATGCCTCCTCCTACCCTATATACAGTAGACATGCCTCCTCCTACCCTATATACAGTAGACATGCCTCCTCCTACCCTATATACAGTAGACATGCCTCCTCCTACCCTATATACAGTAGACATGCCTCCTCCTACCCTATATACAGTAGACATGCCTCCTCCTACCCTATATACAGTAGACATGCCTCCTCCTACCCTATATACAGTAGACATGCCTCCTCCTCCTACCCTATATACAGTAGACATGCCTCCTCCTCCTACCCTATATACAGTAGACATGCCTCCTCCTCCTACCCTATATACAGTAGACATGTCTCCTCCTACCCTATATACAGTAGACATGCCTCCTACCTATATACAGTGGAGCATGCCTCCTGCCCTATATACAGTAGACATGCCTCCTACCCTATATACAGTAGACATGCCTCCTCTACCCCTATATACAGTAGACATGCCTCCTCCTACCCTATATATACAGTAGACATGCCTCCTCCTACCCTATACAGTAGACATGCCTCCTCCTACCTATATACAGTAGACATGCCTCCTCCTACCCTATATACAGTAGACATGTCTCCTCCCTACCCTATATACAGTAGACGTACCTCCTCCTACCCTATATATACAGTAGACATGTCCTCCTCCCTATATATACAGTAGACATGTCTCCTCCTCCTACCCTATATACAGTAGACATGCCTCCTCCTACCCTATATACAGTAGACATGCCTCCTCCTCCTACCCTATATACAGTAGACATGCTCCTCCTACCCCTATATACAGTGACATGCCTCCTCCCTACCCTATATACAGTGAACAGCCTCCTCCTCCTACCCTGTATACAGTAGACATACCTCCTCCTACCCTATATACAGTAGACATGTCTCCTCTATAGACATGCCTCCTCCTCCTACCCTATATATACATGCCTCCTCCTACCTATCACTGAGCTACCCTATATACAGTAGACATGTCTCCTACCCTATATATACAGTAGACATGCCTCCTCCTACCCTATATACGAGTAGACATGTCTCCTCCTACCCTATATACAGTAGACATGCCTCCTCCTACCCTATATACAGTGAACATGCCTCCTCCTACCCTATATACAGTGACATGCCTCCTCCTCCTACCCTGTATACAGTGGACATGTCCTCCTACCTACCCTATATACAGTAGACATGCCTCTCCTACCCTATATACAGTGGACATGCCTCCTCCTACCCTATATACAGTAGGCATGCCTTCTGCCTATATACAGTAGACATGCCTTCTACCCTGTATACAGTGACATGTCTCCTCCTACCCTATATGCAGTGGACATGCCTCCTCCTGCCCTATATACAGTAGACATGCCTCCTCCTACCCTATATACAGTAGACATGCCTCCTCCTACCCCTATATACAGTAGATATGCAACTCTATCAGTAGACATGCCTCCTCCTACCCTATATACAGTAGACATGCCTCCTCCTATTATATACAGTAGACATGCCTCCTCCTACCCTATATACAGTAGACATGCCTCCTCCTACCCTATATACAGTAGACATGCCTCCTCCTACCCTATACAGTAGACATGCCTCCTCCTACCCTATATACAGTAGACATGCCTCCTCCTACCCTATATACAGTAGACATGCCTCCCTCCTACCCTATACAGTAGACATGCCTCCTCCTACCCTATATACAGTAGACATGCCTCCTCCTCCTACCCTATATACAGTAGACATGCCTCCTCCTACCCTATATACAGTAGACATGCCTCCTCCTACCCTATATACAGTAGACATGCCTCCTCCTACCCTATACAGTAGACATGCCTCCTCCTAATACCCTATATACAGTAGACATGCCTCCTCCTACCCTATATACAGTAGACATGCCTCCTCCTCCTACCCTATATACAGTAGACATGCCTCCTCCCTCCTACCCTATATACAGTAGGACATGCCTCCTCCTCCTACCCTCTATATACAGTAGACATGCCTCCTCCTCCTACCCTATACAGTAGACATGCCTCCTCCTCCCCTATATACAGTAGACATGCCTCCTCCTTACCCTATATACAGTAGACATGCCTCCACCCTATATACAGTAGACATGCCTCCTCCTACCTATATACAGTAGACATGCCTCCTCTACCCTATACATACAGTAGACATGCCTCTCCTGCCCTATATGCAGTAGACATGCCTCCTCCTGCCCTATATACAGTAGACATGTCTCCTCTACCCTATATACAGTAGACATGCCTCCTCCTACCCTATATACAGTAGACATGCCTCCTCCTTACCCTATATACAGTGGTACATGCCTCCTACCCTATATACAGTAGACATGTCTTCTCCTACCCATGTACAGTAGACATGCCTCCTCCTCCTACCCTATATACAGTAGACATGCCTCCTCCTACCCTATATACAGTAGACATGCCTCCTCCCTACCCTATATACAGTAGACATGCCTCCTCCTACCCTATATACAGTAGACATGCCTCCTCCTACCCTATATAGAGTAGACATGCCTCCTCCTACCCCCAATCACATGCCTCCTACCCTATATACAGTAGACATGCCTCCTCCTCCTACCCTATATACAGTAGACATGCCTCCTCCTACCCTATACAGTAGACATGCCTCCTCCTAATCTATATACCAGTAGACATGCCTCCTCCTACCCTATATACAGTAGACATGCCTCCTCCTGTCTACCCTAGTGACAGTAGACATGCCTCCTCCTCCTACCCTATATGTAGAACATGCCTCCTCCTCCTACCCTATATACAGTAGACATGCCTCCTCCTACCCTATAGACAGTAGACATGCCTCCTCCTCACCCCTATAGGCAGGTAGACATGCCTCCTCCTACCCTATATACAGCAGACATGCCTCCTCCTACCCTTATACAGTAGACATGTCTCCTCCCCACCTATATACAGTAGACATGCCTCCTCCTACCCTATACAGTAGACATGCCTCCTCCTACCCTATATACAGTAGACATGCCTCCCTCCTCCCACTATATACAGTAGACATGCCTCCTCCTCCCCTATAGACATGCCTCCTCCTGCTACCTTATATACAGTAGACATGCCTCCTCCTACCCTATATACAGTAGACATGCCCTCCTCCTACCCTATATACAGTAGACATGCCTCCTCCCACCCCTATATACAGTAGACATGCCTCCTCCCACTATATACAGTAGACATGCCTCCTCCTCCTACCCCATATACAGTAGACATGCCTCCTCCTCCTACCCATATACAGTAGACATGCCTCCTCCTCCTACCCTATATACAGTAGACATGCCTCCTCCCTATATACAGTAGACATGCCTCCTCCTACCCTATATACAGTAGACATGCCTCCTCCTACTCCTATATACAGTAGACATGCCTCCTCCTACCCTATATACAGTGACATGCCTCCTCCTACCCTATATACAGTAGACATGCCTCCTCCTCCTCCACCCTATATACAGTAGACATGCCTCTACCCACCCTATATACAGTAGACATGCCTCCTCCCACCCTATATACAGTAGACATGCCTCCTCCTACCCTATATACAGTAGACATGCCTCCCTCCACCCTATATACAGTAGACATGCCTCCCTCCTACCCTATATACAGTAGACATGCCTCCTCCTACCCTATATACAGTAGACATGCCTCCTCCTCCTACCCTATATACAGTAGACATGCCTCCTCCCCTCCTACCCTTATATACAGTAGGACATGCCCCTCCTCCTACTCCTATATGGTACCCTATATACAGTAGACATGCCTCCTCCTACCCTATATACAGTAGACATGCCTCCTACCCTATATACAGTAGACATGCCTCCTACACTATATACAGTAGACATGCCTCCTCCTACCCTATATACAGTAGACATGCCTCCTCCTCCTACCCTATATACAGTAGACATGCCTACTCCTACCCTATATACAGTAGACATGCCTCCTCCTACCCTATATACAGTAGACATGCCCTCCTCCCCTATATACAGTAGACATGCCTCCTCCTACCCTATATACAGTAGACATGCCTCCTCCTACCCTATATACAGTAGACATGCCTCCTACCCTATATACAGTAGACATGCCTCCTATATACAGTAGACATGCCTCCTCCTCCTACCCTATATACAGTAGACATGCCTCCTCCTACCCTATACAGTAGACATGCCTCCTCCCACCCTTATACAGTAGACATGTCTCCCTACCCTATATACAGTAGACATGCCTCCTCCTCCTACAGTATATGCCACCCTATATACAGTAGACATGCCTCCTCCTACCCTATATACAGTAGACATGCCTCCTCCTACCCTATATACAGTAGACATGCCCACCCTATATACAGTACATGCCTCCTCCTCCTACCCTATATACAGTAGACATGCCTCCTCCTACCCTATATACAGTAGACATGCCTCCCTCCTACCCTATATACAGTAGACATGCCTCCTCCTCCTACCCTATATACAGTAGACATGCCTCCTCCTCCCACCCTATATACAGTAGACATGCCTCCTCCTACCCTATACAGTAGACATGCCTCCTCCTCCTACTCCTATATACAGTAGACATGCCTCCTCCTCCTACCATGCTATATACAGTAGACATGCCTCCTCCTCCTACCCTATATACAGTAGACATGCCTCCTCCTCCTACCCTATATACAGTAGACATGCCTCCTCCCTCCTACCCTATATACAGTAGACATGCCTCCTCCTCCTACCCTATATACAGTAGACATGCCTCCTCCTCCTACCTATATACAGTAGACATGCCTCCTCCTACCCTATATACAGACATGCCTCCTCCTCCTACCCTATATACAGACATGCCTCCTCCTCCTACCCTATATACAGAGACATGCCTCCTCCTATATATACAGTAGACATGCCTCCTCCTACCCTATATACAGTAGACATGTCTCCTCCTACCCTATACAGTAGACATGCCTCCTCCTACCCTATATACAGTAGACATGTCCTCCTCACTTATATACAGTAGACATGCTCCTCCTATATATACAGTAGACATGTCTCCTCCCCTCAGTAGACATACCCTATATACAGTAGACATGCCTCCTCCTACCCTATATACAGTAGGACATGCCTCCTCCTACCCTATAGACAGTAGACATGCCTCCTCCTACCCTATAGACAGTAGACATGCCTCCTCCTACCCTATATACAGTAGACATGCCTCCTCCTACCCTATATACAGTAGACATGCCTCCTCCTGCCCTATATACAGTAGACATGCCTCCTACCCTATATACAGTAGACAGCCTCCTCCTCCTACCCTATATACAGTAGACATGCCTCCTCCTACCCTGTCTCCTCCTACCCTATATACAGTAGACATGCCTCCTCCTACTACCTATATACAGTAGACATGCCTCCTCACTCCTACCCTATATACAGTAGACATGCCTCCTCCTCCTACCCTATATACAGTAGACATGCCTCCTCCTCCTACCCTATATACAGTAGACATGCCTCCTCCTACCCTATATACAGTAGACATGCCTCCTCCTACCCTATATACAGTAGACATGCCTCCTCCTACCCTATATACAGTAGACATGCCTCCTCCTACCCTATATACAGTAGACATGCCTCCTCCTACCCTATATACAGTAGACATGCCTCCTCCTACCCTATATACAGTAGACATGCCTCCTCCTACCCTATATACAGTAGACATGCCTCCTCCTACCCTATATACAGTAGACATGCCTCCTCCTACCCTATATACAGTAGACATGCCTCCTCCTACCCTATATACAGTAGACATGCCTCCTCCTACCCTATATACAGTAGACATGCCTCCTCCTACCCTATATACAGTAGACATGCCTCCTCCTACCCTATATACAGTAGACATGCCTCCTCCTACCCTATATACAGTAGACATGCCTCCTCCTACCCTATATACAGTAGACATGCCTCCTCCTACCCTATATACAGTAGACATGCCTCCTCCTACCCTATATACAGTAGACATGCCTCCTCCTACCCTATATACAGTAGACATGATCTCCTCCTACCCTATATACAGTAGACATGCCTCCTCCTCCTACCCTATATACAGTAGACATGCCTCCTCCTCCTACCCTATATACAGTAGACATGCCTCCTCCTCCTACCCTATATACAGTAGACATGCCTCCTCCTACCCTATATACAGTAGACATGCCTCCTCCTACCCTATATACAGTAGACATGCCTCCTCCTCCTACCCTATATACAGTAGACATGCCTCCTCCTCCTACCCTATATACAGTAGACATGCCTCCTCCTCCTACCCTATATACAGTAGACATGCCTCCTCCTCCTACCCTATATACAGTAGACATGCCTCCTCCTACCCTATATACAGTAGACATGCCTCCTCCTCCTACCCTATATACAGTAGACATGCCTCCTCCTACCCTATATACAGTAGACATGCCTCCTCCTACCCTATATACAGTAGACATGCCTCCTCCTCCTACCCTATATACAGTAGACATGCCTCCTCCTACCCTATATACAGTAGACATGCCTCCTCCTACCCTATATACAGTAGACATGCCTCCTCCTCCTACCCTATATACAGTAGACATGCCTCCTCCTCCTACCCTATATACAGTAGACATGCCTCCTCCTACCCTATATACAGTAGACATGCCTCCTCCTACCCTATATACAGTAGACATGCCTCCTCCTACCCTATATACAGTAGACATGCCTCCTCCTACCCTATATACAGTAGACATGCCTCCTCCTACCCTATATACAGTAGACATGCCTCCTCCTCCTACCCTATATACAGTAGACATGCCTCCTCCTACCCTATATACAGTAGACATGCCTCCTCCTACCCTATATACAGTAGACATGCCTCCTCCTACCCTATATACAGTAGACATGCCTCCTCCTACCCTATATACAGTAGACATGCCTCCTCCTACCCTATATACAGTAGACATGCCTCCTCCTACCCTATATACAGTAGACATGCCTCCTCCTACCCTATATACAGTAGACATGCCTCCTCCTACCCTATATACAGTAGACATGCCTCCTCCTCTACCCTATATACAGTAGACATGCTCCTCCTCCTACCCTATATACAGTAGACATGCCTCCTCCTACCCTATATACAGTAGACATGCCTCCTCCTACCCTATATACAGTAGACATGCCTCCTCCTACCCTATATACAGTAGACATGCCTCCTCCTACCCTATATACAGTAGACATGCCTCCTCCTACCCTATATACAGTAGACATGCCTCCTCCTACCCTATATACAGTAGACATGCCTCCTCCTACCCTATATACAGTAGACATGCCTCCTCCTACCCTATATACAGTAGACATGCCTCCTCCTACCCTATATACAGTAGACATGCCTCCTCCTACCCTATATACAGTAGACATGCCTCCTCCTACCCTATATACAGTAGACATGCCTCCTCCTACCCTATATACAGTAGACATGCCTCCTCCTACCCTATATACAGTAGACATGCCTCCTCCTACCCTATATACAGTAGACATGCCTCCTCCCTACCCTATATACAGTAGACATGCCTCCTCCTCCTACCCTATATACAGTAGACATGCCTCCTCCTACCCTATATACAGTAGACATGCCTCCTCCTACCCTATATACAGTAGACATGCCTCCTCCTCCTACCCTATATACAGTAGACATGCC
>NW_027013462.1:0-16124 GCF_036934945.1 Oncorhynchus masou masou | reverse complement strand
TAGCCCGGATCTTCACTGCCCAGCCCCGGATCTTCACTGCCCTAGCCCCGGATCTTCACTGCCCAGCCCCGGATCTTCACTGCCCAGCCCCGGATCTTTACTGCCCAGCCCCGGATCTTCACTGCCTAGCCCGGATCTTCACTGCCCAGCCCGGATCTTCACTGCCTAGCCCCGGATCTTCACTGCCCAGCCCCGGATCTTCACTGCCCAGCCCGGATCTTCACTGCCCAGCCCCAGATCTTTACAGCCCAGCCCTGGAGTTTCACTGCCCAGCCCCGGATCTTTACTGCCCAGCCCGGATCTTCACTGCCCAGCCCCAGAGCTTCACTGAGTATAGGAGTAGCCCCTGGAGCCCTGCTACACCCACTGTCCACTGCCCAGCCCTGGACCTCTAGCCTGGCCACAAATCCTTTTGTGCTGCACAGCCAAACTCCTATTATGCCAAGCAGGATCTAGGATCTCACATGTTCCCACTGGGTCTAGTTTTTAGACAAATGCTGGTGAGATCTCTGACTGGTTGCAGTGTAGACACACTGGTATAGGCTAGGCCTCAGTCCCTCCTTGTGTTGAGTTTAAATGTAGCATGGAGAGTTGGGGGTTAACCATTAACATGAAGACAGACTGTCCTTTAGTTTACAGACAGACTGGAAAATGAGGAATGAACACAGAGCTACGCAGGCAGTCACAGTTGCCTAGTTCCCAAAATTAACATTTCAATTCTAAACCAATAATAACGCAGTGTGTTAGCTGAATGAACTCTAACAGCAAAGGAAGGCGATACCTCCTGTTCGTTCTCTGTAAATGAAACAGCTCCTTCATCCCTACTCCCTCAGTCCATCTAAAAAGGCCACACATCTAACACTGCAGAATCACCCTCACTCTGCATGGAGAGGATGTTTCTCCCTCCACCCGGAGTTCTACCAAAGACTGCACTTTCTTTTAGAACAGGGAAATATTGTGTTTTCGCTGTAACATTATATTTCTTGTCTTTATCTATTGGGGATGTGTTTTCGTTTCGTTTTGCTCCCAGCTGTATTACCAATGGATCACATCAACTTTCTTGGTTGTTGTTGGTTACAGGGCAGCTGTAGTGGTTGAACTAACTACATGATGTGTGTTTCCATTGCTTACTTCTCTGTGGGTAGTTTTATATGAATAGTTTTATGTCATTCACACCTTCTTATTGACTTTTTAAGACAGGTGGTACTTCACTGATTAAAAATGTAATTATTTGAAATTTTAGGCAGCAGCAGCCAATTGTCCTGTTTGGCTGGGTGTATATGAGTCCGTGTGTTTCACTTCATAGACAGCCCTCTGATATGCTCAGTGACAGGTGATACCAGGCACTCACAATGGTTACAAATTAACACTCTGAGGCAGTTTTTTGGTGCAACTTGGCTCCTGAAAATAGACATTTGGAGCCAAACTCTGAGACCCTGCCAAGAACATGTCACAGTAAACCTTTGCTACATGGCTCTCCTCTACCTCTCCTTTTACCAGAGAGCAGATTACCTATCTGGGAGGTGAGGGGAAGGAACATGGGAGCATTTCTCAAGAAGAGAGTAGTGGCTATTTCTATTGAGGCAGGGAGGTCTGAGAGGCTGTCTCTGCTCTTTAGTTGATGCTATAGGTAAGGTGTGCTTATCCTGAGTGAGCAACTCCTTTAGTAGACTGTTGAGAGAGACTTGCCCGGTGTGTTGAAGTCATGAGGCTGATGTTTCACTTCTTCCACATGATACTACATAGGGCCAGGCCATCCATGGCACCAAACAGAGCAGAGACTCACACATGATACACAGGATGGCCAATTAAAGAGGATATGATGCATGTACACACACACTGGAACAGCCGGTACATGATAGAGATATAGTTCACTATACTATATTGTGTAGAATGTGGAGTGCTTCATTTAGGGTTGTGTTGTTTATCTCAGTAGTGATGACATCACTCCCTCCACCACAGAGGTGGGCTGCTCCCTCCACTAATAAGACACTGCTGGGACCAGCCTCCCCCTTAGGTTGTCAATGAGTCTGTCTTGATCTTAGTGATTGCCGTTCCAATTACAGCCTGGTGCCTGGAGGTTTTGTCAGGCATCGATGTGGACGCCCTCCTGCCGATGCATATTCCAGGACCTTGTTGAGTGACAGGCGCCAGCCTGAGTTTTTATGCCAGAATACACTTACAGTACTGGGTGTGCATGTGTGTGTGTGCGTGCATGTATCAAGACAAGTATGTAATAGTATGTTTACATTCATTGTGTGTTCATATACGTGGATGTCTCTACTGCATCGTGAGTTGATACCCTATCTGTCAGTCCATGTTGCATGGTCTAAACTAGCTGCCCATGTTTTCTAATCTACAGTGTAATATAGCCTGACTCAGAGTGAAACAGGTTCACCAGCTCAGCCCATAACTTAAATCACCCTCTACTATCATTGCCTGGGAGGCCAGCAGGGACTTTACACCCACAGAGTGCTGTGACACATGTTAGATACTTAATATTCACCACCTGGTGTTATTTACATGCCATTAAATGTGGATAAGAGCTGCTGGCTCGGCGCTGCAACTGAAACATTGTTACTTTGTACACACATCAGTATGAGGTGTAGAATAAGATATGTGTGTGTCAGGGAGATACATTTCTGTGTCTTGAAGGAGAGTTAATTAAGGCATTTGATTTTTGTAACCATCTCACAAACTTTCAATAAGTTTTCCTCTGTGTACAGTATTTGATAGCAGCATGACTGGTATAGGCCTAGGTGGTGTAATGCTATCCCGAGGGAGATGTTAGAAGCCTGTAATTAAATATGAATGGTGTTCTGTTCACTGCCCGGACAGTTTGTTTTGATTGAGTGTTGGCCTGGGAGGAAAAAGCTCATCAAATCAGTTTTGTTCGTGTCATTCTACACCCCTAACAGCAGCCCCTGACAGACAGGGAATCTCGGTGTTCCCTTCTGTTTGAATGGGCGGGCCAGGAATGAAGGAATTACCTGTATTCAAAGTTAATGGACTTGAAATAACCCACGAGGCCTGGGATTTAATGAGAGCTGGATTAACAAAATGAAAAAATAAACCCTGCCCGTCAGCCTGGCTCACATTGCCTGACAACATTTTCTGAAATTACATGGCGGAGCAGATAATTCACTTATTCTGAGTAATTGGGTGCTGACCAGGGTTAATATGTTTGGTGTCATTAAATGGAAATGTTCTGTTGTAAGTGGAACTGTATGATACATGGAGCCGTTTCAATAGACCTGCTCTGAGCTCTGTTAGAGTTCTCTCTCTCTCTCTGCTGCCCGGCTAGCTAGCTGGGGTCCTGTTTTATTTGAGGCAACTCAAGCATGAATTCTGCTCTGAGGCAAAAGATCGGGACAGTTATATTCAGGTTTGTTTGGTGCCCGGCTGAATGAAATGACCTTTAAGATAAAAGCAAATCTCTTGAGCAAGTCAGGTGAAGAAAGGAGAGACAGATGGATTGAAGAGAACTTTTTAAATACAGCCAGTGTCAGAGGGCTGGTAGCCATGGGTAGTTAAAAGACTGTTGGTCACTGTTAACCCCTCTCTGCCATCATCACAATGTTATAGAGAGGAGCCGGTCCGTGTGGACACTCCTTATTTTGATACCAAGGGAGATTGACCAGCAGGGAATTACTTCTCTCTCAATCCCTCATGTTTTCTTTTTTTCGTTTAAATATAAACTGTCAGAGCAAAAGTCTTGATGATCCCTTGCTTACATGCTAAATTATTTTGTTTGGAAAATCGAACTAACAGAGGCGAAAACAGGGTTTTCTGTTTTCTGGAGGCCAGTTAATTAACTTGCTCCTTCAACCTCCATTCAGATGGCAACGCCCCACTAGTTCTTCCATAAAGTGGTCATTTTTGATAAATAATCCTGAATTCCTCCTAACTCTACTGGAGGAGAATGCCTTCATTGCCCTGCTCCTCTGTCGGTCAGAAAGAGGTCTCATAACCTGCATTTTCTAACTGATAATAGAAGCACTCAAATTAACCAAATGTGAAAAAACAAGAACCATTAAAAGCCTGAAGAATGTGGTAACAGTCAGTTCAGGGAACAACAAAACAAGAAAACTCTGGTTGGCTGGTTCGTTTCGGTTGTCTGGTTGTTGCTGCTGCTGTGCCAGTCTGGTTTCTTTGGGCGCCAACCCCAACTTTCCAACACACTGTTTCACTGCCACTAGCGAAAGGCTGACTAACTTTCAGACTCCTCTTTTAGAAGTTAATCATGTACCCTAAAGTGGCGCGACACAGAAACACTGGTGTTTCTAAACCTTCCCTGCAGCTCTGCCCATAATTGCCTTCACTGACTGCCTCTGCTTCCTGTCAGCGGTATATCTGTGTTCACACCAACACGTCCACCTCCCAGCATGCAAAGACATTTGTTCCTCTGGGAACATGGCCGCTGGTTTGATCTCTGGACTGTGAAAGCAAAGTGGCCGTGTCTAGCAATGGAGTTATGTGCATGGGGAGATTTTGGAGGCTGCGCCACATGGGGAGGGATTTTAGAGGCTGCACTCACATGGGAGGATTTAGGAGCCTACGCCCATGTAGGAGGATTATAGAGGCCACGCTCGCATGGGGAAGATTTTAGGAGGCTGCACTCACTGCCTTGAGCTGGAAGATGCATGGAAAATGTCCTTTCCTGCCTCACTTGCTCTGTAGAGCTTATTACTGGGCCATGTTACATTTTTATATTTCTGTTTTACTTATCAGATTTAGCATTTCAACTAAGGTTATTTTTTAGGCAAAATTATATATACCGTTTTTGAAAAGCATATACTGTTATCTCACTTTCTTTATTCTAAATTGTGAGAAGGGTACATTAACTCCAAAGGACATCTCTACTGTGAGTACAAGGCCAAAGCTTGTTAATTTGGTGTGGAAGGTATACATTTCTAAGCAGTATGTCAGCCTGCTTATTTTTCACCTGTAAAAGTACACCTACCATGTTTTCAAAGCATTATCAAACACCTCAGTGTTGGTAATTTATGCTTGGAATGAATAATTGCATACAATCTTTTGTTGTGAGCTTGGAAGAACAAGTACACGTTTTCATATAATGAGCAACTTATCATAATGAACAGATTGGTCGGTGTATGAGAGGAGGCAAGCAGCGATGTAGAGCGGAAGAGAATGTGATTTTTATATCCACACATGCACAGGGAATCTGACATCAAAATTGTAAATGTACAGACGCTGCTGACACCTCTATGTGTGGAGAGAGGCTCTTCCTGTGCAGCTGTCAAACAACACCTCTGAGTCCCAGCCAGCCAGTCAACCAGCCAAGCAGGCAGGCAGGCAGCACCCATAGAACTCTACAGACCTTCATATCATTATCAGCACCGCTGCCTCGCTAATAATATTAACGTGGAAATTAGACTTGCATGCATTGGAATTTGTTTTGCTAGTTTTCATTAGAAGAAGTTGTGATGTTAGCTTGTTAGCTCATTTTCAGTGTGCGGGATGTCAAGACACCTATTCTTGGAAAACACAATTTGGCCTGCCAGCTTGGAGTAATGTAATGGAAAAATGCCAAGTACATGCTTTCGTTAAGTACAACCTTTGAAACATTAGTTTGAAACATTTGAATTTGTGGAATTTATTTTCATTTCTCTTGTTTCACTTACCGAAATGAAAAAATGCTCAGTCTTAAAAAAGCACATTATGAGATTGAAGTTTGACAGGTGATGCATTTACCTTTTCTGATTGATGGTGAATTTGACAATAGCAGGTCTAATAGCGTTGAACATCATATTGTGTGTTTATTGGTCTTTTGAGGCAGACCAAAAGTCTTCTGACAGATAGCTAAGCCAGGTACACAGAGAGAATACTCATGTTGCAGCTGCCTCGCCACATGTTTGTAATGGACACCTTTTGTAATGCAGAACCCAACCAGCCCTCTTCACTGTACTGAACATTTCCTTTCAATATGACTGAAACCTTTCTCTGACTGTTCTCCCATTCATAGTGATGTTAGATTTGTTTTTTGTTTTTTTGTAAACCACACACTGATGAACATCCTGCCTCTAGAACATTTAATTATAACCGTTCTATTTGGTTCACTTGCTGTGCTCTCTTTTAAAGCAATGTTTGTTTTTGGGCATCCAAATATATTATTGGAACCATGTCGTTACTGCAATCAGGCATTTGTCATTTGAAACAACTATGTATTTAAATGTAGATTTTTTTGTGGATTTAAAATTGATAATCCTTGTTACCGTTCATACTGCAGATGAACCTCAAAATTAATAAGCACTACATGGTTTTATGTAAATATATATTTTTTCGATCATAAATAGCAGTGGGCTGATGTTAAATATTGACCATGTGACTGCAGAGTGGGTTTCTGGTGACAGACTGTAGGCTTTTGTTTTGTTCTGTCAGCATGTGGTTGTAACTGAACTGTAAACAATGTTATTATTTACTGCACTATGCTGCTGCTCAAAGCATTCGACCAACCAACCACCCAACTCTCCCCTCCCACCTACCTACCCAGTCACAAGAACAGAGGCTAAGCCAAATTGACACTGCGTTATCTTAAAGGCAGTGAAAACAATGTATTTTATGCAGCCGGGAGCAGCAGTATGACTGAGTCCCAGCTCTGGAGCCCCGAAAAAGGCTTCTTTATGAATTGCAGCAGAAAGTCTGTGAATGATAACGGTCATTAATGTGTCCATTGAGGGTCACCACATTCATGCCACAAATCAAATCCCCTGTGAATGAGATCAGTTCCCTCCTGTCAGAGCCCATTACATCCGTCCCACAGCCTCAGAGAGCAGCCCCAGAGAGCAGCCCCAGAGAGCAGCCCCAGAGAGCAGCCTCAGAGAGCAGCCCCAGAGAGCAGCCCCAGTGAGTAGCCCCAGAGAGCAGCCCCAGAGAGCAGCCCCAGAGAGCAGCCCCAGAGAGCAGCCCCAGAGAGCAGCCTCAGAGAGCAGCCCCAGAGAGCAGCCCCAGTGAGTAGCCCCAGAGAGCAGCCCCAGTGAGTAGCCCCAGAGAGCAGCCCCAGAGAGCAGCCCCAGTGAGTAGCCCCAGTGAGTAGCCCCAGAGAGCAGCCCCAGAGAGCAGCCCCAGTGAGTAGCCCCAGTGAGTAGCCCCAGAGAGCAGCCCCAGAGAGCAGCCCCAGTGAGTAGCCCCAGTGAGTAGCCCCAGAGAGCAGCCCCAGAGAGCAGCCCCAGTGAGTAGCCCCAGTGAGTAGCCAGGCTGGCCAGTTGACAGGGGAGAAACCATAGCCACCTAGTCCAGCCTATAGGCCAGCCACAGCCTCACAGGCAGCCCAGACATTCGCATTAGAAAATGAGCAATCAGCTGGAATGAACAAGGGGAGAAGGGTGGGGGACATATCCAAACTTTGGTCATTATAGGCATACTGAGAATATTGTGCATGTGATGTAATGACATATCAACAACTAACAATACATTTGTGCACACACACATGCATATAATTTCGGGTCCCGTGTGGCTCAGTTGGTAGAGCATGGCACTTGCAATGCCAGGGTTGTGGGTTTGATTCCCACAGGGTACCAGTACAAATGAAAATGTTTCCATTCACTACTGTAAGTTGCTCTGGATAAGTGTGTCTGGTAAACGAATATAATACGAGTTGGTATAATTCATCAATTTAATACATTTCATTTTCTATAAATATGAATGTACATGTTTAATATCATCCGTATAAATAGTAGTGTCATTATTAAACTGAAAATATGCATCTTAGGTAAGTATACTTTGTTTTCCAGGAAGGTTTATTTTCTAAGGAACTAAACCTCCCCTTGAGACTGCATTGAAAATAGACTCCACTCCTGCTTGATTTACCTTCGCATAGAAAATGGCATTACCTTTCTGTGACTTTTTGGAAAATAATTGAGTTAAAACACTCAATAAAACATTAATTAGTTTAGCTGTCTGGTGCAGATAACATAAAACCCTATGTAATTCATATTGATTAGAATATGCACATTGAATGTAACCTCCGAAGACAAGCCTTTATTAAGTAGACACAGCTCAGGTCACATTATTCGTACAAAGAAGGATCACTTAGATTTTATCATTCACACAAAAAGGTTTGATTGGATTCTTTTTTTCTGAGGAAGCTTGGACAATCTATTTAGTTTGATTGTGGCTTACCTCTAATTAGTTTGTATATTGAGTTGAACAGGCCTTATCGATCCTAGGTGCATTCATTTGCATTGCAAAATTTCCTCTTATTCCAATATAATCTCATCCTTAGTCAAACATGGCATAATGCCTTTAGAGCCACTCTTGTTCATTGTCTGGACATGCATTCTGCTTGTTTCAAACTGCCTGATTTTAGACATTTGAAAGCAATGAGTAAATAGGGTAAATAGGGGCGGCAGGTAGCTCATGGGTTAGAGCGTTGGACTCATTGGAAAATAAGAATTTGTTCCTAACTGACTGGCCTAGTTTAATAAAACGTATAAAATGTTTCATTCATCTTAAAGAAATTATGAAAGAGATTGTTGTCTTATCATGGCATGGGTTGTTCAATGGACAGACATGTATTTGTTTCAAATCCTCATCACTAACTCACGTCCCCAGATGATTTAATTTCAGACAGACAAATACGTTTTTTTTTTTGAAATGCTATATATCTGCCTCTACTCACTCTCCAGAGAAATAAATAGTACTGCTAGGCTTTACACAATCAAATGTAAACAATAAAACCCATTAAATAAAGAAATGTACAAATTATACATATGACATCAATATTAAAAATATCAATAAAATAAATAATTCAATATAGTAATATGAGATCTTTATGTAAAATATTTACATTTTACATTTTAGTCATTGTAGATGCTCTTATCCAGAGCAACTTACAGTAAGTGCATTCATCTTAAAATAGCTACGTAACAGAACCACATATTATCACAGTCAAATATACAGATACAAACATTCCATTCCAACTAAACAATGCATATAGCACTTTGCAAAAAACAAAACATTTTCATACATATCTAAAAATCTATGAAAAAAATAAAAATAAAATATCTGAGAACAGTACTATTTTGCACACACATGAAGGTACTCAAAAGCAATAATTTCTGATGAAAAAAACATAAAGGTGAAAAACTGGAGGATATAGCATTTTTGGAAAAACTCTTCAAATATAAAAATACAAATCTCTTTAATTCTGGAAATGTTTTGTAAATGCTGTATATTTAGTTTAAAAAATATGTTTAACATTTATCACATTGATAATTGTAGGTTGTGTATTGAAAATAGCTCAGTGTCAGCTAATGATATAGCAGGGTATTTTCTCATCCTGTGGTGGTGGTGTGAGTTGTTCCAGTAAGTGATTGGCACTTGTAGAGGGGCCCGGCTGTGTGTAAATGTGCTTGTGAACAACTGCAGCCTGCACAGTCATGTCATACATGACACAAATCAACACTGGAGGCGTCAAACAAACCCTCTGTTCCTCCCAACACACACGAACGCACACACACAAACACGCACGCACGCACGCACGCACGCACGCACGCACACACACACACACACACACACACACACACACACACACACACACACACACACACACACACACACACACACACACACACACACACACACACACACACACACACACACACACACACACACACACACACTCAGTGGAAAGCATAACAATTCTCTCACTTGAACTCTAATGGGCCACCTCTGGGACCAGGATCCTTGCATTACTGTCACACTGGAGTCAGGGTGACACAGGGTGCCTATGTGGAAAATGGCTGTCTGTCTGTATACAGTGTGTGTCAGAGTTTGACAGTGCTGATCCCATGGCTTTGGGGGGTTAGATAGAGAGAGAGAGAGAGAGAGAGAGAGAGAGAGAGAAAGAGATGGGGGTAGACTACTGTCTCAGAGGGATACAGTGGGTCTGTGAAGTCATCAGATTGCCAGTCAGAAAATGGCTCTGTCTGTCTGTATACAGTGTGTGTCAGGGAGTTTGTCAGTGCTGATCCCATGGCTTTGGGGGTTAGAGAGAGAGACAGAGGGAGAGAGACAGAGGGAGAGAGAGAGAGAGAGAGAGAGAAAAAGAGAGAGAGAAAGAGAGAGAGAGAGAGAGAGAGAGAGAGAGAGAAGGGGGTAGTCTACTGTCTCAGAGGGATACAGTTGGTCTGTGAAGTCATCAGTTTGCCAGCTTCAGACAGTAAAGCCAGGTTTCCTAGTGTCATGTGCACACAAACACGCACACATGCACAAACAAATGCATCCACACACACACACACACACACACACACACACACACACACACACACACACACACACACACACACACACACACACACACACACACACACACACACACACACACACACACACACACACACACACACACACACACACACACACACTTCTGTAATGGGGTTCTCAGAGAGTGTGTATGCCTGGTAAATCCAATTCACAGGGCATAGAGTCACCACCACTAACCCAGGATCAAACATCTTCAGTGGGGCCTGACATTAACCATGAGGCAGGATTACACTGGCTTTATCAGGTCTGGTGTGGTTCTCTGCCCTGCCATATCTACAGAGGAGATTGTTGATATACAGTGGATGAAGAGGCCCAAAACCCTAAATAAGAGCTTTGTTCATTAAGGTTAGTAGTTAGTGTCCAAAGAACTGTAAATAATAGTACAGTTGTTCTTCTTCCATATACAGTTATTGTTGCTTTAAAAATGTATAATCCTTGTTGGCAAAATCCAAGTGTACTATTATAATTAAATTTGCTATAATAGTAATTAGCCTTTAAACATGCTCCAAGTTGGTTTTTTTTTCTACTGGTAATATTGGTTAAGCTCTCTCTCATACACACATGCAGTACGTAGTAACTAAACTATGCGTGGTGAGTCAGAGGGAGAGCGTGACTACAGCAGGAGAGACAGGTCTGTCATACACGATAGCACTGTATGCAGAGTGACAGATAGATTTACCTCACCCCTCTAGCTGTCTCAGTGACTGTTATTTCCCAGTCATATCCCCTGACAGAGTTCCCATGGTCTGTCTGACACTATTGTGAAGGATAAAGAGGCAGGATGTGGGTGGCAGCGGTAGGGAAATGACTGAATAGTGTCATCAATGGATCCATTTCTTTTTACCGAGAGACAAATGTGTCAGTCTAATCATCATACTGCAGATTTTAGCCCACTGCCACTGTAGTGCTTAAGCATTTCCTATTGTGAGGGTTCATCTGTGATTATCCTTCAGTGACAAAGGAGTCATGTGCTGCCTGGCGTAGAGGACGGCCATGACCAGAGATGTAACACTACAGTCAAAAGACTGTACGTCAGTATTTAGTATGATATTTGTTACAATTGTTTACTGGAATTTCATGGTGGAAATTATTAGAATTTTCACATAATTTAGATATTTGTCAATTTCTGTTAAAATATTAGAATGTGAAATGTGAAATGTGATGAAATCAAATACTTTTATATGACCTACATTGTGTGTGTGAAAACTACTGACATTGTCAAACATTGTCAAAGTATTATACATCCCCAGTTTCAATATTCACTCATATTCTTATTTAAACATTTAACAGTTTGAAGTTTGATGAAAGGCAAGTGAAACCATAGCAGTTTGTAACTAACATCAGAGGAAGAAGTTTCAGCAGGTGTGTTGTTATCATGCAGCATGGCTATTAGCTATCATAGAGCAGTCACAGTTTAATTTCTAATGCCACTGTTCCCTTTCATGGGACTGTACAGCCCCCAGTACACACACACACACACACACACACACACACACACACACACACACACACACACACACACACACACACACACACACACACACACACACACACACACACACACACACACACACACACACACACACACACACACACACACACACACACACACACACACACACACACACACACACACACACACACACACACACACACACACCCCCCTCCCACTAAACCTGAGATATCCTTTATTCCACACTTCACATGCAGCTTTACTGGGCTGGCCTGTCGTAAACAGGACTGAATCTCTTTTTACTCAGATGTAGCCTTGGGGCTTCCAGACTAAAGGCTGGTTGTAAGGGTGACCTTACCAGGTGACAACACTGTTAATAATGTGTAAAACCATGTAAAAGTCTCAAGGCCAGATTGTGTATTAGCATCAGTCCTAACTGCCATTCCCTCCCTTCGCTTGTTCCTAAATGAATGTCATTGCATTCATACTGTACACTTGACTGAGTGTGTGAGGGATGGGGTCAAGCACCATTGACCCAGAAGGTGGTTGTGAAAAGCCTTGGAGAACCAAATGGATCTTCAGCACCCCTGGAGCTTACAAATGTATAGCGATGACCCGGCTAGCTTCTGATACAGCAGGAGTCCCCCTGTCTAGTGGTTTAATGTAGGATGGAGGATGGATACGTCGAGATTCTGTTTCTTACTGTTACTGAGTGAATTGCTGCTTTATTCACACACACAGTTTTCAACATAGTCCACTACTGTATGCAAAACTTTCTTGGACTCAGAGAAAATAACCCACAAACAACAAAGTGATCATGTTACCATGAACAATGAGCCTAACCAGGTTTAGATGATTCCATCAACACTCTGGTGTCAGGTTTTACTCCTACAGTACCAGTGTCCACACGTGTCCATGTCTACCAGATACATCCATCATGGTGTGTGCTGACGTGTGCCACAGGCCCCGCTGCCCCGCTCTTTTGAAGAGGGCTCCAGCTAGCGCTCATTTGTATCTCTGGGGAATGTAACAGGGGGGTGTCCAGTAGACTGCAGGGACTTGAGGAATGTGCCACAGCAATACCTTCTAACCAGAGCTGGAGAGCACCCCTGACTCACACAAATGTACTCACTCACTCACTCACTCACTCACACACACACACACACACACACACACACACACACACACACACACACACACACACACACACACACACACACACACACACACAATGGAGTATCCACTAACCTCTGCCAGGCCTTTTCACTGGCCTGTAAAGCACTGCTGGTACTGCAGCTCTGTCTGAGAGCACAGTACCGTGATGCTGAATGGCCAGGTAGAGCACGCACACCCGCTTTAACAGTCTGGGAAAATTGCAAAGGCATGAGAGAAAGAATGGAAAATGTTTTAATGTATTGGTTGATAATTAATAGTTTTATTGAATTAGTTTGTTTCTGTCAACTCTATTATTGCAGTCTTGTTGGACTGTTTCATTTAGAAAGTGTTGACAGAACAGATGTACGGGAAAGAAACTTATTGTACAATGTTGTACATTCTGTAAGTAATGACTAATATGTGTTTTGGTGGACACAGAATTACTTTTATTTGGTGTGTATTTCATGACAAAGGTTTTTTGGTCTCCTATGCTGGAGCCAATCCCCGTGTTTAGCTCCTTGCCTGTCGCTACCAGTCCCACCGGACACAAAAGTGATTTATCGACAAGGTAAACAGCTTATGAATGAGGCCTAAGCTTTGAACAGTTTACAGGAGTTAGAGTAACCACAGGAGGTCTGTATACACACACGTCCTACAGACTACCGTTCTAGAGATCACAGGGTCATATCCTCAGCGCATGGAGGAAATTCCTCAATGTCTTAATTGTAAGCCTTTCAGATGAATTCTGCATGTGTGTAACAGTGTGCACACTGGCTGTGTAAACGCTTCAGGGTGACGGACACTGAGACATTTTTAAACAAGTTTAGGGCAGCGTGCAGAGCAGAGTGGAGTGGGGAGATTGTTTACATGAGTACCTGCCTCTTTTCAACACCGTGGTCCCTTTGCCTCGGTGGAGGCAGGCAGTCACTGAGACAGAAATGGATGGCTAGATGCCTCAGGGTAGTGCTGACTGTGACTGAAACACACTCTGAGAACAAGAGAGGACAATAATAACATTTTCAGGATGAAAAGGGGACTAGAGTTACTATCACTACACTGCTACAATACTCTGACAAATGTTACAGTAGGCCTAATGTAAGCAGGCATTTTATATGCCTTCTTCAGTTCTTCATCATTTCCGCATATCAGCTTGAATGATCTTCGTTGAGTTAATGCTCCTAAATAAATGAGCGTCTATATACAAGCTGTCATCCTTGACTACTCAACCACTAAAGGTTTCATCTGCCACCCTGTAACCTTCCCTGTGAAATGAGATTCAGTGTGTGCTGTGAGGTTTGGTTCCCAGGGCCAGCTGTGTACTATAGAGCTGGTCCTGTGAGAGACCTGTGTGTGTTTAAATGCCCAGGGCTAGGCAGTGGCAGCTATTGGCTAATGATTGACCAGTTAGAGCTGCCTGCCATGTCTGCCTGCAGGGAGGAAAGACAGAATTCTGCCTCCAGTATGTGTTAGGAAGAGAGATGAGCGAGAGAACGAGAGAGATTGAGGAGAGGAAAGAGCACCGAAGGAAGCTTTGTGGTTTTGGAATGTTGATGTAGTGCCACACAATATGCTTCAGATGAATATATTTTGTTGTATATGTGTAATGATGTAGTTCTGACCACATCTACAGAAAAGTATCTTCTGGTATAACCTAGGCATTACAATTACAAATGATGTAGACGTAAAGATCAAATAAAACATGAATGAAAATACAAATATTTTATTTTGTGGGTACATTTGTAGTGTAAAAGGACTACAAAAGGACTACTCTGAAATGTTATGTTTCTCTGTGAAAAACAAAAACAAATGCAAAGATTAATAAAATTGGGACCCACTGAATTGTTCCACATATTTAAGTACAGCTATTGTAAAAATGGCTCTCTTCCTGTTGTTGTTTTGAGGAGACAGATTTTATTCAAGCCTGCGGAAGTGGAATAATTTAAATACAGATGTTTTTCACTGTAAACAGCTGTACAGATCTGGTGAGCCTGGAGAAGAGAGTGGAAGAGAGGCTGGGGAGGAGAGAGGCTGGAGAAGAGGGGCACAGAGGCTGGGGATGAGAGAGAGGCTGAAGAAGAGATGGGAAGAGAGGCTGGGGAGGAGAGAGGCTGGAGAAGAGGGGCACAGAGGCTGGGGATGAGAGAGAGGCTGAAGAAGAGATGGGAAGAGAGGCTGGGGAGGAGAGAGAGAGGCTGGAGAAGAGTGAGTGAAGAGAGGCTGGGGAGGAGAGAGGCTGGAGAAGAGGGGCACAGAGGCTGGGGATGAGAGAGAGGCTGAAGAAGAGATGGGAAGAGAGGCTGGGGAGGAGAGAGAGAGGCTGGAGAAGAGGGGCACAGAGGCTGGGGATGAGAGAGAGGCTGAAGAAGAGATGGGAAGAGAGGCTGGGGAGGAGAGAGAGAGGCTGGAGAAGAGTGAGTGAAGAGAGGCTGGGGAGGAGACAGAGGCTGGAGAAGAGAGAGTGAAGAGAGAGAGAGGGTAGGGCTGTTTTTCAGCCCTGGGTGTGGCGGCACGGCACATTACAAGTCTCATATACTGTAAAAAAAAAAAAAAAATGTCTTTCCCGAGGAAAATCATACATCTATGTTGAAGATTCATTTTAGATCCAAGGATATGTTCCCATGTTGAACCGTTATGGGTTAAATCAACAGGCAGAAACAAATATATTTTGTCCGCTATGCAAACAGAGCTCCATGATTAATGGTCTGTTGTAATGGCTGATGTAACCTGGGAGGGAGAGAGGTTAGTTAGAGTACCAGGTCTTCTAACCCATTTTCACTCATTTGGAAAGATGCCATTGAGTTACATTAGCAGGCAAACGCTCCAGAAAACAGTTTGAAGCGTAATACTTTTATACAGTGGGCTAATTTATTGAATAATGTGGATTTGTTGAATACAGCTGTCTCAATTGAGCACTGTCACAGAGCTGTCTATCTCGGGCATGTAAATAGTTGGGAGAGGGTGATTGTCACGGTCGTCCTCCTCTTCATCTGAAGAGGAGAGGCGAGAGGGATCGGAGGACCAAAATGCGGCGTGGTAGGTGTTCATCATTAATTTTAATAAAGAAAACACTGAACACTGAAACACTATACAAAAACAATAAACGAAATAACAACCGTGAAGCTTATGCGAACTGTGCTGAAACAAGCAATCAACATAGACAATCACCCACAAACAAACAGTGAAACCCAGGCTACCTAAGTATGATTCTCAATCAGAGACAACTAATGAC
>NW_027013461.1:0-16124 GCF_036934945.1 Oncorhynchus masou masou | reverse complement strand
TTTGTGCAACAATCTACAAAACAAGAAACGTGAAAAACCAAAACAGTCCTATCTGGTGCCACAAACACAAAGACAGGAACAATCACCCACAAAATCCAACACAAAACAGGCTACCTAAATATGGTTCCCAATCAGAGACAATGACTAACACCTGCCTCTGATTGAGAACCATATCAGGCCAAACATAGAAATAGACAAACCAGACACACAACATAGAATGCCCACCCAGCTCACGTCCTGACCAACACTAAAACAAGGAATAACACACACGAACGATGGTCAGAACGTGACACATATGTTCAATTGGTCGGATTACCAGAATATAGTTCATTTCCCCCCCACCTTCTGATGTTCCCAGAATCTCTATGTAAACCAAGGGGTTTTCAAATTTCACATCAGTAGGGTAGAGTGAGGAAAAAGGGGGGGAAGAGGTATTTATGACTGTCTTAAACCTATCCCCAGGCTAACATCATGACAAAGGCTACCCGAAACGTTTGACCCAAGTTAAACAATTTAAAGGCAATGCTACCTAATATTAATAGAGTGTATGTAAACTTCTGACCCACTGGGAATGTGATGAAAGAAATAAAAGCTGAAATAAATCCTTCTCTCTACTATCATTCTGACATTTCACATTCTTAAAATAAAGTGGTAATCTTAACTAACCTAAGATTGACTTTTTACTAGAATTAAATGTCAGGAATAGTGAAAAACTGAGTTTAAATGTATTTGGCTAAGGTGTATGTAGACTTCCGACTTCAACTGTATATACTCAATTCACGTCACAAATAATATGGTTAGTGCGGGTAGTATTCGAACCCAGCTAAAGTGTTTTTAGTAGGCAAGACGGAGACTGTAATTTACACAACATTTCTGTAATTATAGTGGTCTGTGTGGAAGGTGGGTTGGGGCGGGGCTCAGGTACACCTGAGAGGGAGAGTGTGTTTTTTGGCATATTTTGGATTGTGTGTGTGGTTTTATGAGGCGTTTGCTGGAATGTGTGTCTATGACACAGAGAGATAGAAAGCCTATGTGTGTGTCCACCTATCTCCAAATCATGATTCCGTTGCTGTGCTTGAGTTGGCACTGTCACTCGTGTCCTTGCATACTCACACACTGAGCCTCTCTCAGGGTCCAGCATGTTCTTGACCTTGTGACGACACAGCAGAGTCATTACTCACTCAACACATCAAGGGACATATGTCACACGGCCATATGTCTGTCTGTCTGTCTGTCTGTCTGTCTGTCTGTCTGTCTGTCTGTCTGTCTGTCTGTCTGTCTGTCTGTCTGTCTCTCTTTCACTTTTAATCACAGTTCTTCCCTTTCCATCTGTCTCCATCTCTGTCTCCATCTCTGTCTTCCTCTCTTTCAGTTGGTTTTTATTGAGACTAATCTCTTCCTCTTTTTGTGTCTTGCAGGTGGAGGACGCCATGCTTATGTTTGACAAAACGACTAACAGACACAGAGGTAAGTCAGTCAACATACTATCTCCCTCATGTTGTGCTTATTACCCTGCTATCTATTGGTGTGTGAACCATGGATGTTAGTGTGTGAAATAATAGTTTCATTCTTCATGCAGTGGATTCATGGTCAATGGCCTCTGACTATAGGTTATAGCCCGTAGTTGTATATATACACTATATACTTGTATACATGTAACTGCCAGAATAAAGGAAACACTTGAGTAAATGAGGGATACAAAGTATATTGAAAGCAGGTGCAATTAACATCCCATCATGCTTAGGGTATGTATAAAAATGTCCAGTTGCCCATTATTTTGGCTACAATTGCTGGAAGAAGAAATCTCAGTGACTTTGAAAACTCAAAGAGTGTGTGTGTGTCTCAGTCACCAGGTCTCAACCTATTTAAAAATATATATATTTTACCTTTATTTAACTAGGCAAGTCAGTTAAGAACAAATTCTTATTTTCGATAACGGCCTAGGAACAGTGGGTTAACTGCCTTGTTCAGGGGCCGAACAACAGATTTTTACCTTGTCAGCTCGGGGATTCGATCTTGCAACCTTTTTAGGTTACTAGTCTAACGCTCTAACCACTAGGCTACCTGCTGAGCAAGGCGTGTTCTCAGAGCATGCGCAGAACAGCTGGCAGGCATATTCACAGTGATTTTCAACCTCTCCTTGTCCCAGTCTGTAATCCCAACATGATCACAATCTCATGGCACAATGACTACTGCCCATGAAGAGCTTGAGAGGCTGATTATGGCAAACACTGTTCCATCATCCAGACACCAAGATCCACTTTCAATCGAAAACTGGCCCCAATACATCCACATAAGTGATTTCCACGCAATCTTATTTGCTCTCCATCTGCCTCACTCACCAGGATAAGAGGAATAACTATGTGAGAATGCCAGCCATTGATCACAGCTCATGCCTTAACTTTATTGTCCCCTCCAAGCCTGTCGCCAGCTTGGACCCTGGGACTGAACCACCCCTGTAGCTAAACCCTAGAGTTACTGACGGGGTGACCCCAGGTGTTGAGGGTAGGGAACATCACCCTCCACCACGCTGACCCTCAACGCGGGGCCCAACAGGGAGTGTGCTTAGTCCTCCTGTACCCTTGTTCACCCACGACTGCGTGGCAAGCACGCCCATCCACAGCTGACAGGGTGCAGTGTGGAGTGCCTGAGCTTCAAGTTCCTCCGTGTCCAAATCTACCATGAACTTAAAATGGTCCACACAACCTGGTAAAGAAGGCGCGACAGTGCCTCTTCCCCGTCAGGAAGTTGTACCAAGTCCTACTGTTGTACCATTGAGCACATCTTGACCGGCTGCATCACTGCTTGGTATGGCAATAGTACCACCTTTGATGACATGGTGCTACAGAGGGTGGTGCGGCGAGCCTTGTACATCACTGGAGCTGATCTCCCTGCCATCCAGGACCTCTACCAGGCTATGTGAAAGGAAGGCCCGGGCAACGTTAAAGACTCCACCCACCCAAGCAATAGACTGTTCTCTCTGCTTCCGCACGGCAAGCGGTGACAGTGTATCAAGTCTGACACCAACAGGCCCCTGAACAGCTTCTAACCCCAAGCCATAAGACTGCTAAATAGCTAACTAAATAGCTAACGGAATAGCTAACGAATTAGCTAACGAAATGGCTACACAGACTGAGTTCACCCCTTCTATTTTCTATGCACACTCACCGGGCCCTACACACTCAAACACACTGACACTCCAACACACAATAGACAGATACATTTACTCACATACAATCATATACGCTGCTGCGACTCGGTTTATCTTATATCCTGATGCCTAGTCACCTTACCCCAATACATATCTATCGATCCAGTATCCCTGCACCTTGTAAATATGCTACTGGAACTGACTAACCCTGTATATAATATGCTTACTTACTTTCTCGTGTTTAATTCCTTGTGCTTTTGATCTATCTTGTTATTTTTTGTATTACATTTGTTATTGATTACTGCATTGTTGGGTTTAAAGCTGGCAAGAAAAGCATTTCACTGTACTTGTGCACGTGACATTAAAACTTTAAATACTTATGGGAGATTCTGGAGCGTCACAAAACATCAAATGATGGAATGTATCGTGAAACAATGGTGTTGTATCCCTCCAATAGAGGTCCAGACACTTGTAGAATCTATGCCGAGGCGCATTGAAGCTCATCTGGTGGCTCGTGGTGGCCAAACGCCCTATCCAGGCACTGTTGTTATTTTTATTTGTTTTTTGGCGAAAGCCTTAGAAAGTATTCAATAATTCTGGACTTTTCCTACATTTTGTTGTTCTGTCACTTTCTACCTACCTACAATACCCAAAATGTAAAAGTGGAATTATGTTTTTTGATTTGTTTTTACAAATTCATTAAAAATGAAAATATCTTGAGTCAATAAATATTCAACCCTTTGTTATGGAAAGCCTAAAATAAGTCTGGATAAAATTGGACTGTCATTTCTCTTTGCTTATTTGAGCTTGTTCTTGCCATATTATGGTATTGGTCTTTTACCAAAATAGGGCTATATTCTGTATACCACCCTTACCTTAAGTCACAACACAACTGATTGGCTCAAACGCATTAAGGAAATAACTTCGGTAAATTAACTTTTAACAAGGCACACCTATTAATAGAAATGGAAATTCCAGGTGAACATCTCTGAAGCTGGTTGAGAGAATGCCAAGACTGTGAAAAGCTGTCATCAGTGCAAGGGTGGCTGATTTGTTTAACACTTTTTTGCTTACTACATGATTCCATAAGTGTTATTTCATAGTTTTGATGTCTCTTCAGCATTATACAATGTAGAAAATAGTAAAAATAAGATAAACTCTTGACTGAGTAGGTGTGTCCAGACTGTTTACTTTTACTGTATATAATACCCCTATAGATGCATGCAATACACACTTACACCCTGTTAGATTGACCCTATATGGTTGTTTTATTCACTGTGAATTTAATTGGGCCTGCCTCCCATCTATCCCTTTCTCCCATCATGATGTGTTGATTGGGATTTGGCCAGGCGTTTTTGGGGCTGACTAGAGGAAAGGGTTACAGAACAAAGAGGGTCTGTGTGGTCTGATAACACTGCTGATAGTGGACAGAGCCGGACGCTTGCATTTATCTCCCCCTCTTATCTCCAGGCCTTATCTGGTTTTAGCGGGGAGGCTTCTTCAAAGCAGAGGACTTTCCAAAGACAGAGCGCTTGGCTCCACACCAAAGCCCACTAGCCTGTTTTTCCTGTTTTTCACTGGATCTATAAAAAGAGCCTCACCGCTTTTACTCACACACACGCACACAGGCACAAGCTTGATATCGCCATGTAATATTATTACGATATGTTGGATTCAACATTTTGAACATTGAGATATTAAAGACATGATAGACTCAGACGATGGTATAGTAAGGAGTGAGATCCGCAGAAAGACAGAGTGGCTTAAATGTGTTGACCGATTGAGGATATAGGGATATAGTGTTGATATAGGAGACAGATGGACATCTGTGGATTAGGTGAAGGAGGGGTTGAGGTCAGGAGGTGAGGCCAGATCCCCTGAAGGGAGTAATAAGGGTTTAGTAGCCTGTTATTCTTTTCCTGTAGAACCATAAGATGTAAGGATTGAGAGAAGGAGTGTCTTAAGTGGGATATATATATCTGTGCTGTGGGAAATGTTGGGTTGTCTGAATTACAGCTGTACAGAACCTTTGGGACGTAATTAAATTTGGTTAAAGCTTCTCTCTCGTGTCCGTGAGTTATTTACTCTGCAAAATAAGAACCTAACAGATATATCAGTAAAAATAAGTAGCTAACTCCAGTTGGCTGTACCTTCGCCAAAACTTAGCCATTTTTCATCATATAGCTTGTTCTCCATCTCTTTTTTAAATAATGAGCCAAAATATGCTGGAGAGGGTCAAGTTCACATCTGTACACAGGAGTGCATCACCACACCATGTTTATGGCCTTAATTGCAGCAGCAGCCTGATAAAAACAGATCTATCATGTCTTTCTGCTTAACGGACAACTCTGTGTCCCAAAGTAGTGTGCTGTGTGTGACATGTGGTTGTACTGTGTTTAGTGTGTCAGCCACTTAGTGTCAGGGGGTCGACAGCTCTACACATTTTTAAATGTTCCTTTATCTGAGTCATTCCAACAAATAGTTGTAAAACAATATGTTCAAATGTGTTTCATTTGAATAAATGCTGCTGTTTAGAACACAGTGATTTGAATGCCGTATGGACTCTGACCTTCAACTCCATGCATACTTCATGAGCTCCTAGCACTATTCCCAGGGTTCTCTGCTCCACTCAGAGTCAGCGGGTCTCTCTCTCCTCTAGTTCTGGTTGTGAAGCAACTAGGAACACTCCCACAGGGCACGCTTTGGTGGCCATAGCTACTAGCTGGTGGAACAGGGGCTCTGGGGTGTTTCAAGGAGCCTGACTCTAGAGACTGATATTGGAGGTTGGGAGAGAGGGAGGGGGAGGGACAGATGGAGAGGGGGAGAGAGAGGCGTAGTGAGGTCAGGCTTAGGTTAAAAGTGTTTTACCTGGTGCTAGTATGGTTTAACGTGGGATGAAAAGGCCTGTTTATTCTCCCCTGGCTGTGTGATTGGTTTGATTGGAGTGGGGCACTCCGGTCAACAACACAACTGTTACGGCTATTAGGAATACAACTTGTAAAACATCCAGCTAGATAGTCAGACAATGGCAGCAAGGGTAATGGCTAACCATTTCCATGATGGTTAGAGAATAAAATAACCATCCGTTCCCGGGACTTTCAAAGTGAGACGGAGAGGGATGTTTGCCATTTGCCTTCGCCACTGTGGTTTTGCAGCAGATGCGTTTCACTTAATCCATTCAGCATTTGGAATGCATTTGATTGTCCTTTGTATCACTCTGTCTGTTCTGTTGGTCCTCTCCACTCACCTCCCTCTCCATTACCCTAGCTGTTAAACTGGGTCCTGGAGGTTACATTTAGAACAGCTTGCCAGTAATTGTCCAGTTCCCCACAGTGAATTGACTGGGCACACAAACCGCTATTGTATTGGCGAAGCAAAGAGCCACAAAAATGCAGCATCTGAGGATAGTGTTTGAATGGATGTGTCACATCAAGGTAAACTCTGTGCTATTATTCAGAGGCAGGAGAGCTCTCCTATTCACACTCATATCGCTGCTATTCAGAGACTGAGACTGTCAGCTGGGTGAGTCATCATTGTCTCTGCCTCGAAACGTCCACACTCTCTCTCTAGGATTATTAAGTAGTCTATTTGGTAAACTAGTGCTGCTAGCTGGAATATAGCGGGCATCACAGCTGTGTGTGTGTTGATGTTCGGGCTGTGGACGTGTGTTGATGTTCGCTTGTTGGTGTGTGTGTGTGTGTGTTGATTTTTGGCTGTGTGTTTGTGTTGATGTTTGGCTGTGTGATGTGTGTTGATGTTTGGCTTTGTGTGTGTGTGTGTGTGTGTTGATTTTTGCTGTGACGTGTGTTGATGTTTGACTTTGTTTTTGTGTGTGTGTGTGTGTGTGTGTGTGTGTGTGTGTGTGTGTGTGTGTGTGTGTGTGTGTGTGTGTGTGTGTGTGTGTGTGTGTGTGTGTGTGTGTGTGTGTGTGTGTGTGTGTGTGTGTGTGTGTGTGTGTGTGTGTGAGAGAGAGAGAGATCCGCTGCAGCCTGTTCTTCCACTCCTGACACTCATGTGAAGAATTCAGCAGTGTCCTTCAGTGTGTGGCGAGGTGACTGATGAAATTACTGCTAAAAGACGTCCTCACAAAGGCTGAGTCACACAGCCTCTCCCTGGAGGATGCATTTGAGGACAGTCAGGGATGAAATGAAACTCATGGGGTGGTTCTCAGTAGTCTCAATATGCTTCCTATCTTGGTCCTGACATGTGTCAGGGTGATCTGGGTGGTCTTCTTTTCTATAGTTTTAACATCAGCTAATGATGAAACCCAATGAAACAGTTCCTGCTGTGTATGTCTTAAGACATACAGTATAAACAAAATGCCAACCACATCCAACAGAAACCAACATGACAGGGAGAGATGTAGGCCGTCTTTGTAAAACTGACTTGCCTAGTTAAATAAAGGTTAAATATATATTTATTTTTTTAAAGATTCAACAATGCTTAGAAGAGTGGACTATTTGATATTTTCAACATGTTAAACATTTAAGGTAATTGATTTTGTTCTTGAAACACAATTATTTATATTGTAACACTGTCACAATACAGCAGCTACTAACAATCACAATCAGTAACAAACACAATGGCACTGTTGCGTTTGATCAAATGCTCTTCAACTTCAGAGATTTCTCTGTGGTGATTGGACATGTCCCTTGAAGCAGAATGAAAGGAGAGCAGAGAGAATGTTAGCAACAGTAGTAGGGGAGAGTGTATGATGTGAGTGACAGTGGTAGGGGAGAGTGTATGATGTGAGTGACAGTGGTAGGGGGAGAGTGTATGATGTGAGTGACAGTGGTAGGGGAGAGTGTATGATGTGAGTGACAGTGGTAGGGAGAGTGTATGATGTGAGTGACAGTGGTAGGGAGAGTGTATGAGTGACAGTGGTAGGGGAAAGTGTATGATGTGAGTGACAGTGGTAGGGGAGAGTGTATGATGTGAGTGACAGTGGTAGGGGAGAGTGTATGATGTGAGTGACAGTGGTAGGGGAGAGTGTATGATGTGAGTGACAGTGGTAGGGGAGAGAGTGTATGATGTGAGTGACAGTGGTAGGGGAGAGTGTATGAGTGAGTGACAGTGGTAGGGGAGAGTGCATGATGTGAGTGACAGTGGTAGGGGAGAGTGTATGATGTGAGTGACAGTGGTAGGGGAGAGTGTATGATGTGAGTGACAGTGGTAGAGAGTGTTATGATGTGAGGACAGTGGTAGGGAGTGTATGATGTGAGTGACAGTGGTAGGGGGAGTGTATGATGTGAGTGACAGTGGTAGGGGAGAGTGTATGATGTGAGTGACAGTGGTAGGGGAGAGTGTATGATGTGAGTGACAGTGGTAGGGGAGAGTGTATGTAATCTGTTTATCTGGACTGGTAGCTCTGGGACGACAAGTTGCAGGCCCCATATCTGCAGTAAAGAATTAATCACACCACCACTGGGAAAGGTGTGTGAGAGCCTGTTTGTGAGAACATTATTTCCATTTTCCCCCCGTGAAAAATCCAGTGTGTACTCTACAAGACTACAAAATATCATCCTACAAAACAATATGCATAATTAGAATGGGCGTGATGAGGGAAAGTGTCATTTGAAACCACAGGTCCCCTTATCTTTAACACATGACTTGTATTTGCTTTGGGATAACAGGAAACCCACACAGAACAGCAGCGGGAACATGGGTTTGGATGAGCTGATTGCTGTAACGCAGCGTCTCCTCCTAGTTCTCTGGAGGCCCACTTTGGGAGCGGACTCTGAGACGTTGCGGACCCGTGTTCCCTGCCCTGACTCGGGTTGGAGCCTTCAGAAGCATCCCATTTTAGCAATTACAGATCCACTTCTCTTCCATTCCATCAGCAACGCTAAAGCTCTTCAGTTGCAAAGAACAGGTTTCAACTGGTTGGTGCAGAAACTTTGTACAACTAAACTAAAACAGAGAGAATGTATCTTTGGTTGTTGTTTTATTCAGCCAGGCTTTGCCACAGGACTTAGTATCCAGGGGCTTTATTCAATGCGGTGTAACATTAAAAACACATTCTACATGTATCGTATTCATGTTTGTTCTATAAACATTATACATTTCTCTCTGAAAGTACTGTACAGGTTCACCCTCCTCTATAAGCTCAGGGTTTTCTTTTCCGAAGCAATGTCACCATCACCCTCCTGTGTAAAGTGACGTCCCTCAGGGCATTCTCCCATTTCTGCTGACTCCCCGTCCTGTCGGAACCGTAACAGTGTTGCGGGTCGCTGTGCAACAATAGAAGTGCCTCCGGTGCCGTCGATTCGCCTCCGAAGGTCTTTAAAACCCACCAAAGGTTATCCCAGTGTGTCTGTGGCTGAAGCCTCTTGCCCTTTTGAGAAATAACAGCAATACTTCCCCCGCACACAACGAGACACATTAATGTGACAAAGATCCATGAGCAAATGAAATTAGATATACCTTAACCTTTCCTGGCACCATTCCAAAGGGTTACGCCAGCCCTCTCTATTAGCTAGCTGTTAATAGCCTATTTTGGTGCCGTTTAGATTGTAATTCAGCCCACTATTAGCATTTAGCATGAAGTGTCATTGAAATATCATGGCTAATCATATGCGTGTCCCTCGTCCGTGCTTGCACTGGAGGTCTAATCATAGTGACATTGACAGTAATGGAGTTCAGTCACTCTAGATGACCCTCGAGATCCCAGCTGAAGGTGGTTGTGTATATGTGTGTGTGCCATTGTCCTTCAGGCTGGGAAGCTAGTTTCCCTGTGTTACTAACACTCCCTCACACCCAGGGCACGACACAGCCTTTCCCATCCTGCACCCTGCTCATCCTCTAGACTGTTTTCTACTGGCGTAGCTTCGCCTGGACTTAGCATTCAAGACTAACTGTTATAAACCCAACTGGTGAAACCAGCTTGAGGGTTGTTTACTGTGTAAAGGTGGATGGTTCAGTTTACCCCAAACAATCATAATGGGCTTGACCTTCATCTAGTGTTCCATGCAGGTTACTGAACCAGTCCAGACCACCAGCTGAAGCAGTAGTCTCAATGCCGAGGAGCTGGACCTCAATCACTAACCAGCCAGGAAGTATTTCTGAAACCTGATTTATGACGTCTGAGTGGAGAAGAAGAGGGTGAAACATGGGATGAATCATTCCCATGTTTAGAGCAGGGCTTTATCAAACTGAACTGGAGGGAGTGTCTCTCAGATCTGTGGAACAGGTCAAATGATGGAACATTCCATTTTCACATGGCGTTTCTCTTTTTTCCTAGTGTGATGATTTCCTTTATTTTCTTCCGACCATTTTATTTAGACCACTACTGTCTTTTCCACGACACTGAGATTGACAATAGATGTAGATTAGTATACCTGAGTTGGCTAAATCGCCAATATTTGTCTGTGCCTGTGTGTGTAAAGTCTACTACCATGGTTGTTGTTTGGCCTTTAGAAAACACATGTCTGAAACCATTACACACAGAGCGTACAGTCTCCTCAATTCATCACCAGCATTCTCTTAAAAAAAGGAAGACATTTTAAAGTTGGAAGTGATGCCTAATTCAGTGGAGACACTCTTCACTACCTAACTAGTACCAGGAAAGAAATGGCCTGGGAGCGACAGGCAGCCACATGGAGCGACAGACAGCCACACGGAGCTTGATAAAATATATAATGTCGTAATTATCATTAGCCGAGTTACTCAGCTGGAGAGCCGGGAGATTTCAGAAACAAGTGTTTGTGATATGCCCTGGAAGAGGAATATTGTATTTTAGATGAGTTTAAAAAACAAATATAATTGACAACGTGGCATTAGAGGATTCAGTCAGATTAAGTTTGTCTGTTGTCTGTTGTTGTCTGGTTTGTGTTCCCAGTGCAAGGCTGCTGCAGGCCCCATGCTGGCTGAGTAAAGATGTAAAGGAAACGCTACAGGCCTTTTCCTCTCTAGCTGCTGTTCTGACTGTCTGTCTGCACCAATAAAATGAAGCCTCTGGATCGGCTCTGGGCTGAAATGCCACTTCGGATCCCCTATAGTGGCTGAACCCTACAGGTCTTGTTACCCCCTGACCAGCTAACAATGAACCTCATCACTTCCTGTTGATGTCCTCGGGTGATTGGCATGTCTAACCTTAGCTGCTGTGATTGGCTAAAGAGGGAGTGCTTCCCTCTGGTGATTGGACTGTCTTTGTGGTGGCTGTCCCCCCTAGTTGATTTGGTGGCAGCCCAGCGTGAGCCCAACTGATTGGCAGTGCTGCGCCCCAGAGCACGATGGAGTCACGTTGGGAGCAGCTGCCACCAAGGGCCAGCCACTTGATGTGGAAATGGTTTTGATAAATAATATAATAGTGGTAATACCCAGCTGCTTTTGGAGCCACGTGACCTCAAACCACACACAGTCCGCCCCAATAATGACTTCACAGGGTCCCATGATTGGCGTATGCATTATTAACCCCCCTCCACCAGAGTATGTGAGTGGAACTTGCACAATTTGACTGGAGCATGAAGCGAGATTCCCATAGGCTGGAGCATTGGCCTTCTTGCCCGTTCCAATTTCGCTCTAGTAGCATTCACTTCACTAGCTCAGGGCATGCCCGGTCCAGCATGCATTTGTAGGCTACTTGTGTGCTGCCATAGCCTCTTGCTTTAACAGCTGCCATGGAGTTCACAAAATATTTTCTTAAAGGAACTGATGAAACACACAGGTGAAAATGCAATGAGTCTTTCAAAGCTGAAGACCAAGATCAAGAGAGGGAGTGCAGTGATATTGTGTCCACAACTAAAGAATCATTGTGGAATCTGACACGTATCCGAAAGCATGAGGGTGTGTTTACTATGTGCACATGCTAAAAGAAAGGAAGAGGAGGGGAGCTAATTAAGTGTGTCATTGTATCAAAGTATTTACAAAGTACAAATCTGATCTCTTAAAATGTACCTTGTTGTATTATTGTATCTCTACAATAGGCCGTAATAGATGTGTTCCGCCAGGCCTAGCATATTCCAACTTTCGACTGGCTTTCTGTTTTTATTGAGTTATTTTGCCCAAAAACCTACCTATAGAAAATGAAAACTCTGCATCTTTGCCCAGCCTGGCAAGAGTGGCCAAAAGGGTGTTTAGCATCCCCAGTGGCTCTGCAAGGTCCGGAGAGGATATATATACTCCATCACATGAGCCTGAAGCCACAGACTCTGGCCAAACTTGTGTTTCTAAAAAATGAATTCAAAGGCACTGTAGACTGAGCCTAATAAGACATTCTTTTTGTTGAATTTGTATTTAATTCTTAGTAAGTCAAGCCAATATACGCAATGTATAGACATAATGATTTAATACAACAAAATGTTTTTAAATGCTGAGAGCTTATTAATGTCCAGCCTAGTGTGTCGCTCGCAAATGCTTAACAATGTTTTTTTCACAGGCTATATCCTTGAAATAATTGTAATAATATATCCTAAATGAATTATTCTTGTTCCTGTTTAAAATGACACGTAGCCTATTTGAAAGGATTAGCCCTTCTTGCATTCACCCTTTCATGTTTATTAAAATACTTTACATTCAAATCGTATGGTTTTGGTTTCAATACTTCAAAACCAAATGGTAGGTCCAGGTCGTCATGAAAATAGATGCGTGTTGGTTCAATTGGGATTTTCATTTTGGAGCTGCAGTTTATTTTTTTTATTTTTAGCGAGGAGTGTTTTTTAGCAGAGCGGTTGGATAGGACCGTGAAGGGGTCAGACACACACACCCCTCAGAGGTCTACCCCCCACTGGGCACCTTCACCGCCACAAGTGGCCTCACAGATGCAATCCAAATATCCTCTTGTCCTCTTCTTCCTGTGTTCCATGGCTCTGTGCATTTCTGAACATACTCCTGCAGAACTAGCATTAGGCAGGTTGTTTAGCGAACCGTGTATCCAGTCTGGCTCTGAAAGGACCGTGTATCCAGTCTGGCTCTATAAGGACCGTGTATCCAGTCTGGCTCTATAAGGACCATGTATCCAGTCTGGCTCTATAAGGACCATGTATCCAGTCTGGCTCTGTAATGACCATGTATCCAGTCTGGCTCTATAAGGACCGTGTATCCAGTCTGGCTCTATAAGGACCGTGTATCCAGTCTGGCTCTGTAAGGACCATGTATCTAGTCTGTCTCTATAAGGACCATGTATCCAGTCTGGCTCTGTAAGGACCATGTATCCAGTCTGGCTCTGTAAGGACCGTGTATCCAGTCTGGCTCTGTAAGGACCGTGTATCCAGTCTGGCTCTATAGGGACCGTGTATCCAGTCTGGCTCTGTAAGGACCATGTATCCAGTCTGGCTCTGAAAGAGCCACGTGTATCAGTCTGGCTCTATAAGGACCATGTATCCAGTCTGGCTCTGTAAGGACCATGTATCAGTCTGGCCTGTAATGACCATGTATCCAGTCTGGCTCTGCTTAATGACCATGTATCCAGTCTGGCTCTGTAAGGACCATGTATCCAGTCTGGCTCTGTAATGACCATGTATCCAGTCTGGCTCTGTAAGGACCATGTATCCAGTCTGGCTCTGTAAGGACCATGTATCTAGTCTGGCTCTGTAATGACCATGTATCCAGTCTGGCTCTGTAATGACCATGTATCCAGTCTGGCTCTGTAATGACCATGTATCTAGTCTGGCTCTGTAATGACCATGTGTCTAGTCTGGCTCTGTAATGACCATGTGTCTAGTCTGGCTCTGTAAGGACCATGTATCCAGTCTGGCTCTACACGGACCATGTATCCAGTCTGGCTCTGCAATGACCATGTATCCAGTCTGGCTCTGTAAGGACCATGTATCTAGTCTGGCTCTCTAATGACCATGTATCCAGTCTGGCTCTGTAATGACCATGTATCCAGTCTGGCTCTGTAATGACCATGTATCCAGTCTGGCTCTGTAAGGACCATGTATCTAGTCTGGCTCTGTAATGACCATGTATCTAGTCTGGCTCTGTAATGACCATGTATCCAGTCTGGCTCTGTAATGACCATGTATCTAGTCTGGCTCTGTAATGACCATGTATCCAGTCTGGCTCTGTAATGACCATGTATCCAGTCTGGCTCTGTAATGACCATGTATCTAGTCTGGCTCTGTAATGACCATGTATCCAGTCTGGCTCTATAAGGACCATGTATCCAGTCTGGCTCTGTAATGACCATGTATCCAGTCTGGCTCTGTAATGACCATGTATCTAGTCTGGCTCTGTAAGGACCATGTATCCAGTCTGGCTCTATAAGGACCATGTATCTAGTCTGGCTCTGTAATGACCATGTATCCAGTCTGGCTCTGTAATGACCATGTATCCAGTCTGGCTCTGTAATGACCATGTATCCAGTCTGGCTCTATAAGGACCATGTATCCAGTCTGGCTCTGTAATGACCATGTATCTAGTCTGGCTCTGTAAGGACCATGTATCCAGTCTGGCTCTATAAGGACCATGTATCTAGTCTGGCTCTGTAATGACCATGTATCCAGTCTGGCTCTGTAATGACCATGTATCTAGTCTGGCTCTGTAATGACCATGTATCTAGTCTGGCTCTGTAATGACCATGTATCCAGTCTGGCTCTGTAAGGACCATGTATCTAGTCTGGCTCTATAAGGACCATGTATCCAGTCTGGCTCTGTAAGGACCATGTATCTAGTCTGGCTCTGTAATGACCATGTATCTAGTCTGGCTCTGTAATGACCATGTATCTAGTCTGGCTCTGTAATGACCATGTATCCAGTCTGGCTCTATAAGGACCATGTATCCAGTCTGGCTCTGTAATGACCATGTATCCAGTCTGGCTCTGTAATGACCATGTATCCAGTCTGGCTCTGTAAGGACCATGTATCCAGTCTGGCTCTATAAGGACCATGTATCTAGTCTGGCTCTGTAATGACCATGTATCCAGTCTGGCTGTGTAATGACCATGTATCCAGTCTGGCTATGTAATGACCATGTATCTAGTCTGGCTCTGTAATGTCCATGTGTCTAGTCTGGCCCTGTAATGACCATGTATCTAGTCTGGCTCTGTAAGGACCATGTATCCAGTCTGGCTCTATAAGGACCATGTATCCAGTCTGGCTCTGTAATGACCATGTATCCAGTCTGGCTCTGTAATGACCATGTATCCAGTCTGGCTCTATAAGGACCATGTATCCAGTCTGGCTCTGTAATGACCATGTATCTAGTCTGGCTCTGTAAGGACCATGTATCCAGTCTGGCTCTGTAATGACCATGTATCTAGTCTGGCTCTGTAATGACCATGTATCCAGTCTGGCTCTGTAATGACCATGTATCTAGTCTGGCTCTGTAATGACCATGTATGTCCAGTCTGGCTCTGTAAGGACCATGTATCCAGTCTGGCTCTGTAAGGACCATGTATCCAGTCTGGCTCTGTAAGGACCATGTATCCAGTCTGGCTCTATAAGGACCATGTATCCAGTCTGGCTCTGTAAGGACCATGTATCTAGTCTGGCTCTGTAATGACCATGTATCCAGTCTGGCTCTATAATGACCATGTATCCAGTCTGGCTCTGTAATGACCATGTATCCAGTCTGGCTCTGTAATGACCATGTATCTAGTCTGGCTCTGTAATGACCATGTATCCAGTCTGGCTCTGTAATGACCATGTATCCAGTCTGGCTATGTAATGACCATGTATCTAGTCTGGCTCTGTAATGACCATGTGTCTAGTCTGGCCCTGTAATGACCATGTATCTAGTCTGGCTCTGTAAGGACCATGTATCCAGTCTGGCTCTACACGGACCATGTATCCAGTCTGGCTCTGCAATGACCATGTATCTAGTCTGGCACTATAAGGACCATGTATCCAGTCTGGCTTTGTAATGACCATGTATCCAGTCTGGCTCTGTAAGGACCATGTATCTAGTCTGGCTCTGTAAGGACCATGTATCTAGTCTGGCTCTGTAATGACCATGTATCCAGTCTGGCTCTATAAGGACCATGTATCCAGTCTGGCTCTGTAATGACCATGTTTCTAGTCTGGCTGTGTAAGG
>NW_027013460.1:361073-413431 GCF_036934945.1 Oncorhynchus masou masou | reverse complement strand
ACCCAGGAGAGGTTTGAGACACAGTGGTCTAATGTGATGGGTCGTATTCACTAGGGACAACCCAGGAGAGGTTTGAGACACAGTGGTCCTAATGTGATGGGTGCGTATTCACTAGGGACAACCCAGGAGAGGTTTGAGACACAGTGGTCTAATGTGATGGAGTCGTATTCACTAGGGACAACCCAGGAGAGAGGTTTGAGACACAGTGGTCTAATGTGATGGGTTGTATTCACAGGGACAACCCAGGAGAGGTTTGAGACACAGTGGTCTAATGTGATGGGTCGTATTCACTAGGGACAACCCAGGAGAGGTTTGAGACACAGTGATCTAATGTGATGGGTGCATTATTCACTAGGGACAACCCAGGAGAGGTTTGAGACACAGTGGTCTAATGTGATGGGTCGTATTCACTAGGGACAACCCAGGAAGGTTTGAGACACAGTGGTCTAAACGTATTCCAGGGAGGAGGTTTGAGACACAAACCCAGGAGAGGTTTGAGACACAGTGGTCTAATGTGATGGGTCGTATTCACTAGGGACAACCCAGGAGAGGTTTGAGACACAGTGGTCTAATGTGATGGGTCGTATTCACTAGGGACAACCCAGGAGAGGTTTGAGACACAGTGATCTAATGTGATGGGTCGTATTCACTATGGACAACCCAGGAGAGGTTTGAGACACAGTGGTCTAATGTGATGGGTCGTATTCACTAGGGACAACCCAGGGGAAAATGGACTTAAACAGGGAGGGACAAGCTAAACTTCATTTTGGTTTTCCATCGCAAAACGTTTTGCTATGGCAACGATGTACACTAATGATGTAATGATCAGTAGAACCCTTTTGCAACGTGTCTCTCTACCGCCCCCCAGAGGAGATGGAGAGAGAAGCCCAGGAGCAGAAGGATCTGGAGAAAGAAGAGCTGGCTGAGGAGAATAAGGGGAAATCCATCTTCAGGAAGTCACGGAACTTATCTACACAAGGCCTCACTTCCAGAGGTACCAGATCGATCACACACACACGCACCCGCACGCACGCACGCACACACACACACACACACACACACACACACACACACACACACACACACACACACACACACACACCCTTGGGGAAAAAGAGAGGCGGAAAGATAAGAGACATACTGAGAGAGAGAGAAACAGAGAGAGAGAAACAGAGAGAGAGAAACAGAGAAAGAAACAGAGAGAGAGAGAGAGAAACAGAGAGAGATGGAATGATCATAGGACCTGAGCATACTTGGTTGTAAATGACTATTACTGTATTATTAAACACATTGCTAATGTGTTCTATTTTCTTTTCTCTCCCCCAGCATCAGTAACGACCCCCCAGTCTCCCCAGGTAGTGGTGGTGAATGAAAGGCTGGTGTCCACCAGCACTCAGTTCCAGAGGAAACAGGGCAAAGGAACCATCGATGTCTGGTGGATGTTTGATGACGGAGGTAGGAGACCTCTCTTTACACATCACACCATGGTGACACATTATAGACCCCAGCATGTCTATATCACTCTTCATTATAGACCCCAGCATGTCTATATCACTCTTCATTATAGACCCCAGCATGTCTATATCACTCTTCATTATAGACCCCAGCATGTCTATATCACTCTTCATTATAGACCACAGTATGTCTATGTCACTCTTCATTATAGACTTCAGCATGTCTATATCACTCTCTTCATTATAGACCCTGGCATGTCTATATCACTCTTCATTATAGACCACAGCATGTCTATGTCACTCTTCATTATAGACCCCAGCATGTCTATATCACTCTTCATTATAGACCACAGCATGTCTATGTCACTCTTCATTATAGACTTCAGCATGTCTATATCACTCTTTATTATAGACCACAGCATGTCTATGTCACTCTTCATTATAGACTTCAGCATGTCTATATCACTCTCTTCATTATAGACCCCGGCATGTCTATATCACTCTTCATTATAGACCCCAGCATGTCTATATCACTCTTCATTATAGACCACAGCATGTCTATATCACTCTTCATTATAGACCACAGCATGTCTATATCACTCTTCATTGTAGACCACAGCATGTCTATATCACTCTTCATTATAGACCACAGCATGTCTATATCACTCTTCATTATAGACCCCAGCATGTCTATATCACTCTTCATTATAGACCACAGCATGTCTATATCACTCTTCATTATAGACCACAGCATGTCTATATCACTTTTCATTATATACCACAGCATGTCTATATCACTCTTCATTATAGAGCACAGCATGTCTATATCACTCTCTTCATTATAGACCCCAGCATGTCTATATCACTCTTTATTATAGACCACAGCATGTCTATGTCACTCTTCATTATATACTTCAGCATGTCTATATCACTCTCTTCATTATAGACCACAGCATGTCTATATCACTCTTCGTTATAGACCACAGCATGTCTATATCACTCTTCATTATAGACCACAGCATGTCTATATCACTCTTCATTAAAGACCACAACATGTCTATATCACTCTTCATTATAGACTACAGCATGTCTACATCACTCTCTTCATTACAGACCACAGCATGTCTATATCACTCTCTTCATTATAGACCACAGCATGGCTATATCACTCTCTTCACTATAGACCACAGCATGTCTATATCACTCTCTTCATTATAGAGCACAGCATGTCTATATCATTCTTTTCATTATAGACCACAGCATGTCTATATCACTCTCTTCATTATAGACCACAGCATGTCTATATCACTCTTCATTGTAGACCACAGCATGTCTATATCACTCTTCATTATAGACCACAGCATGTCTATATCACTCTTCATTATAGACCCCAGCATGTCGATATCACTCTTCATTATAGACCCCAGCATGTCTATATCACTCTCTTCATTATAGACCCCGGCATGTCGATATCACTCTTCATTATAGACCCCAGCATGTCTATATCACTCTTCATTATAGACCCCAGCATGTCTATATCACTCTTCATTATAGACCACAGCATGTCTATATCACTCTTCATTATAGACCCCAGCATGTCTATATCACTCTTCATTATAGACCCCAGCATGTCTATATCACTCTTCATTATAGACCACAGCATGTCTATATCACTCTTCATTATAGACCACAGCATGTCTATATCACTCTTCATTATAGACCACAGCATGTCTATATCACTCTTCATTATAGACCCCAGCATGTCGATATCACTCTTCATTATAGACCCCAGCATGTCTATATCACTCTCTTCATTATAGACCACAGCATGTCTATATCACTCTTCATTATAGACCCCAGCATGTCTATATCACTCTTCATTATAGACCACAGCATGTCTATATCACTCTTCATTATAGACCACAGCATGTCTATATCACTTTTCATTATATACCACAGCATGTCTATATCACTCTTCATTATAGAGCACAGCATGTCTATATCACTCTCTTCATTATAGACCCCAGCATGTCTATATCACTCTTTATTATAGACCACAGCATGTCTATGTCACTCTTCATTATATACTTCAGCATGTCTATATCACTCTCTTCATTATAGACCACAGCATGTCTATATCACTCTTCATTATAGACCACAGCATGTCTATATCACTCTTCATTATAGACCACAGCATGTCTATATCACTCTTCATTAAAGACCACAACATGTCTATATCACTCTTCATTATAGACTACAGCATGTCTACATCACTCTCTTCATTACAGACCACAGCATGTCTATATCACTCTCTTCATTATAGACCACAGCATGGCTATATCACTCTCTTCACTATAGACCACAGCATGTCTATATCACTCTCTTCATTATAGAGCACAGCATGTCTATATCATTCTTTTCATTATAGACCACAGCATGTCTATATCACTCTCTTCATTATAGACCACAGCATGTCTATATCACTCTTCATTGTAGACCACAGCATGTCTATATCACTCTTCATTATAGACCACAGCATGTCTATATCACTCTTCATTATAGACCCCAGCATGTCGATATCACTCTTCATTATAGACCCCAGCATGTCTATATCACTCTCTTCATTATAGACCCCGGCATGTCGATATCACTCTTCATTATAGACCCCAGCATGTCTATATCACTCTTCATTATAGACCCCAGCATGTCTATATCACTCTTCATTATAGACCACAGCATGTCTATATCACTCTTCATTATAGACCCCAGCATGTCTATATCACTCTTCATTATAGACCCCAGCATGTCTATATCACTCTTCATTATAGACCACAGCATGTCTATATCACTCTTCATTATAGACCACAGCATGTCTATATCACTCTTCATTATAGACCACAGCATGTCTATATCACTCTTCATTATAGACACCAGCATGTCTATATCACTCTTCATTATAGACCCCAGCATGTCTATATCACTCTCTTCATTATAGACCACAGCATGTCTATATCACTCTTCATTATAGACCACAGCATGTCTATATCACTCTCTTCATTATAGACTACAGCATGTCTATATCACTCTCTTCATTATAGACCACAGCATGTCTATATCACTCTCTTCACTATAGACCTCAGCATGTCTATATCACTCTCTTCATTATAGAGCACAGCATGTCTATATCACTCTCTTCATTATAGACCACATCATGTCTATATCACTCTCTTCATTATAGACCCCTGCATGTCTATATCACTTTTCATTGTAGACTACAGCACGTCTATATCACTCTCTTCATTATAGACCACAGCATGTCTATATCACTCTTCATTGTAGACCACAGCATGTCTATATCACTCTTCATTATAGAGCACAGCATGTCTATATCACTCTCTTCATTATAGACCCCAGCATGTCTATATCACTCTTTATTATAGACCACAGCATGTCTATGTCACTCTTCATTATATACTTCAGCATGTCTATATCACTCTCTTCATTATAGACCACAGCATGTCTATATCACTCTTCATTATAGACCACAGCATGTCTATATCACTCTTCATTATAGACCACAGCATGTCTATATCACTCTTCATTATAGACTACAGCATGTCTACGTCACTCTCTTCATTACAGACCACAGCATGTCTATATCACTCTCTTCATTATAGACCACAGCATGGCTATATCACTCTCTTCACTATAGACCACAGCATGTCTATATCACTCTCTTCATTATAGAGCACAGCATGTCTATATCATTCTTTTCATTATAGACCACAGCATGTCTATATCACTCTCTTCATTATAGACCACAGCATGTCTATATCACTCTTCATTGTAGACCACAGCATGTCTATATCACTCTTCATTATAGACCACAGCATGTCTATATCACTCTTCATTATAGACCACAGCATGTCTATATCACTCTTCATTATAGACCACAGCATGTCTATATCACTCTTCATTATAGACTTCAGCATGTCTATATCACTCTCTTCATTATAGACCACAGCATGTCTATATCACTCTTCATTGTAGACCACAGCATGTCTATATCACTCTTCATTATAGACCACAGCATGTCTATATCACTCTTCATTATAGACCCCAGCATGTCTATATCACTCTTCATTATAGACCACAGCATGTCTATATCACTCTTCATTATAGACCACAGCATGTCTATATCACTTTTCATTATATACCACAGCATGTCTATATCACTCTTCATTATAGAGCACAGCATGTCTATATCACTCTCTTCATTATAGACCCCAGCATGTCTATATCACTCTTTATTATAGACCACAGCATGTCTATGTCACTCTTCATTATATACTTCAGCATGTCTATATCACTCTCTTCATTATAGACCACAGCATGTCTATATCACTCTTCATTATAGACCACAGCATGTCTATATCACTCTTCATTATAGACCACAGCATGTCTATATCACTCTTCATTATAGACCACAGCATGTCTATATCACTCTTCATTATAGACTACAGCATGTCTACGTCACTCTCTTCATTACAGACCACAGCATGTCTATATCACTCTCTTCATTATAGACCACAGCATGGCTATATCACTCTCTTCACTATAGACCACAGCATGTCTATATCACTCTCTTCATTATAGAGCACAGCATGTCTATATCATTCTTTTCATTATAGACCACAGCATGTCTATATCACTCTCTTCATTATAGACCACAGCATGTCTATATCACTCTTCATTGTAGACCACAGCATGTCTATATCACTCTTCATTATAGACCACAGCATGTCTATATCACTCTTCATTATAGACCACAGCATGTCTATATCACTCTTCATTATAGACCACAGCATGTCTATATCACTCTTCATTATAGACTTCAGCATGTCTATATCACTCTCTTCATTATAGACCACAGCATGTCTATATCACTCTTCATTATAGACCACAGCATGTCTATATCACTCTTCATTATAGAGCACAGCATGTCTATATCACTCTCTTCATTATAGACCCCAGCATGTCTATATCACTCTTTATTATAGACCACAGCATGTCTATGTCACCCTTCATTATAGACTTCAGCATGTCTATATCACTCTCTTCATTATAGACCACAGCATGTCTATATCACTCTCTTCATTATAGACCACAGCATGTCTATATCACTCTCTTCATTATAGACCCCTGCATGTCTATATCACTTTTCATTGTAGACTACAGCACGTCTATATCACTCTCTTCATTATAGACCACAGCATGTCTATATCACTCTTTATTGTAGACCACAGCATGTCTATATCACTCTTCATTATAGACCACAGCATGTCTATATCACTCTTCATTATAGACCCCAGCATGTCTATATCACTCTTCATTATAGACCACAGCATGTCTATATCACTCTTCATTATAGACCACAGCATGTCTATATCACTCTTTATTATAGACCCCAGCATGTCTATATCACTCTTCATTATAGACCACAGCATGTCTATATCACTCTTCATTATAGACCACAGCATGTCTATATCACTCTTCATTATATGCCACAGCATGTCTATATCACTCTTCATTATAGAGCACAGCATGTCTATATCACTCTCATCATTATAGACCCCAGCATGTCTATATCACTCTTTATTATAGACCACAGCATGTCTATGTCACTCTTCATTATAGACTTCAGCATGTCTATATCACTCTCTTCATTATAGACTACAGCACGTCTATATCACTCTCTTCATTATAGACCACGACATGTCTATATCACTCTTCATTATAGACCACAGCATGTCTATATCACTCTTCATTATAGACCACAGCATGTCTATGTCACTCTTCATTATAGAGCACAGCATGTCTATATCACTCTCTTCATTATAGACCCCAGCATGTCTATATCACTCTTTATTATAGACCACAGCATGTCTATGTCACTCTTCATTATAGACTTCAGCATATCTATATCACTCTCTTCATTATAGACTACAGCACGTCTATATCACTCTCTTCATTATAGACCACGACATGTCTATATCACTCTTCATTATAGACCACAGCATGTCTATATCACTCTTCATTATAGACCACAGCATGTCTATGTCACTCTTCATTATAGAGCACAGCATGTCTATATCACTCTTTATTATAGACCACAGCATGTCTATGTCACTCTTCATTATAGACTTCAGCATGTCTATATCACTCTCTTCATTATAGACCCCGGCATGTCTATATCACTCTTCATTATAGACCCCAGCATGTCTATATCACTCTTCATTATAGACCACAGCATGTCTATATCACTCTTCATTATAGACCACAGCATGTCTATATCACTCTTCATTGTAGACCACAGCATGTCTATATCACTCTTCATTATAGACCACAGCATGTCTATATCACTCTTCATTATAGACCCCAGCATGTCTATATCACTCTTCATTATAGACCACAGCATGTCTATATCACTCTTCATTATAGACCACAGCATGTCTATATCACTTTTCATTATATACCACAGCATGTCTATATCACTCTTCATTATAGAGCACAGCATGTCTATATCACTCTCTTCATTATAGACCCCAGCATGTCTATATCACTCTTTATTATAGACCACAGCATGTCTATGTCACTCTTCATTATATACTTCAGCATGTCTATATCACTCTCTTCATTATAGACCACAGCATGTCTATATCACTCTTCATTATAGACCACAGCATGTCTATATCACTCTTCATTATAGACCACAGCATGTCTATATCACTCTTCATTAAAGACCACAACATGTCTATATCACTCTTCATTATAGACTACAGCATGTCTACATCACTCTCTTCATTACAGACCACAGCATGTCTATATCACTCTCTTCATTATAGACCACAGCATGGCTATATCACTCTCTTCACTATAGACCACAGCATGTCTATATCACTCTCTTCATTATAGAGCACAGCATGTCTATATCATTCTTTTCATTATAGACCACAGCATGTCTATATCACTCTCTTCATTATAGACCACAGCATGTCTATATCACTCTTCATTGTAGACCACAGCATGTCTATATCACTCTTCATTATAGACCACAGCATGTCTATATCACTCTTCATTATAGACCCCAGCATGTCGATATCACTCTTCATTATAGACCCCAGCATGTCTATATCACTCTCTTCATTATAGACCCCGGCATGTCGATATCACTCTTCATTATAGACCCCAGCATGTCTATATCACTCTTCATTATAGACCCCAGCATGTCTATATCACTCTTCATTATAGACCACAGCATGTCTATATCACTCTTCATTATAGACCCCAGCATGTCTATATCACTCTTCATTATAGACCCCAGCATGTCTATATCACTCTTCATTATAGACCACAGCATGTCTATATCACTCTTCATTATAGACCACAGCATGTCTATATCACTCTTCATTATAGACCACAGCATGTCTATATCACTCTTCATTATAGACCCCAGCATGTCGATATCACTCTTCATTATAGACCCCAGCATGTCTATATCACTCTCTTCATTATAGACCACAGCATGTCTATATCACTCTCTTCATTATAGAACACAGCATGTCTATATCACTCTTCATTATAGACTACAGCATGTCTATGTCACTCTCTTCATTACAGACCACAGCATGTCTATGTCACTCTCTTCATTACAGACCACAGCATGTCTACATCACTCTCTTCATTACAGACCACAGCATGTCTATATCACTCTCTTCACTATAGACCTCAGCATGTCTATATCACTCTCTTCATTATAGAGCACAGCATGTCTATATCACTCTCTTCATTATAGACCACATCATGTCTATATCACTCTCTTCATTATAGACCCCTGCCTGTCTATATCACTTTTCATTGTAGACTACAGCACGTCTATATCACTCTCTTCATTATAGACCACAGCATGTCTATATCACTCTTCATTGTAGACCACAGCATGTCTATATCACTCTTCATTATAGAGCACAGCATGTCTATATCACTCTCTTCATTATAGACCCCAGCATGTCTATATCACTCTTTATTATAGACCACAGCATGTCTATGTCACTCTTCATTATATACTTCAGCATGTCTATATCACTCTCTTCATTATAGACCACAGCATGTCTATATCACTCTTCATTATAGACCACAGCATGTCTATATCACTCTTCATTATAGACCACAGCATGTCTATATCACTCTTCATTATAGACTACAGCATGTCTACGTCACTCTCTTCATTACAGACCACAGCATGTCTATATCACTCTCTTCATTATAGACCACAGCATGGCTATATCACTCTCTTCACTATAGACCACAGCATGTCTATATCACTCTCTTCATTATAGAGCACAGCATGTCTATATCATTCTTTTCATTATAGACCACAGCATGTCTATATCACTCTCTTCATTATAGACCACAGCATGTCTATATCACTCTTCATTGTAGACCACAGCATGTCTATATCACTCTTCATTATAGACCACAGCATGTCTATATCACTCTTCATTATAGACCACAGCATGTCTATATCACTCTTCATTATAGACCACAGCATGTCTATATCACTCTTCATTATAGACTTCAGCATGTCTATATCACTCTCTTCATTATAGACCACAGCATGTCTATATCACTCTTCATTGTAGACCACAGCATGTCTATATCACTCTTCATTATAGACCACAGCATGTCTATATCACTCTTCATTATAGACCCCAGCATGTCTATATCACTCTTCATTATAGACCACAGCATGTCTATATAACTCTTCATTATAGACCACAGCATGTCTATATCACTTTTCATTATATACCACAGCATGTCTATATCACTCTTCATTATAGAGCACAGCATGTCTATATCACTCTCTTCATTATAGACCCCAGCATGTCTATATCACTCTTTATTATAGACCACAGCATGTCTATGTCACTCTTCATTATATACTTCAGCATGTCTATATCACTCTCTTCATTATAGACCACAGCATGTCTATATCACTCTTCATTATAGACCACAGCATGTCTATATCACTCTTCATTATAGACCACAGCATGTCTATATCACTCTTCATTATAGACCACAGCATGTCTATATCACTCTTCATTATAGACTACAGCATGTCTACGTCACTCTCTTCATTACAGACCACAGCATGTCTATATCACTCTCTTCATTATAGACCACAGCATGGCTATATCACTCTCTTCACTATAGACCACAGCATGTCTATATCACTCTCTTCATTATAGAGCACAGCATGTCTATATCATTCTTTTCATTATAGACCACAGCATGTCTATATCACTCTCTTCATTATAGACCACAGCATGTCTATATCACTCTTCATTGTAGACCACAGCATGTCTATATCACTCTTCATTATAGACCACAGCATGTCTATATCACTCTTCATTATAGACCACAGCATGTCTATATCACTCTTCATTATAGACCACAGCATGTCTATATCACTCTTCATTATAGACTTCAGCATGTCTATATCACTCTCTTCATTATAGACCACAGCATGTCTATATCACTCTTCATTATAGACCACAGCATGTCTATATCACTCTTCATTATAGAGCACAGCATGTCTATATCACTCTCTTCATTATAGACCCCAGCATGTCTATATCACTCTTTATTATAGACCACAGCATGTCTATGTCACCCTTCATTATAGACTTCAGCATGTCTATATCACTCTCTTCATTATAGACCACAGCATGTCTATATCACTCTCTTCATTATAGACCACAGCATGTCTATATCACTCTCTTCATTATAGACCCCTGCATGTCTATATCACTTTTCATTGTAGACTACAGCACGTCTATATCACTCTCTTCATTATAGACCACAGCATGTCTATATCACTCTTTATTGTAGACCACAGCATGTCTATATCACTCTTCATTATAGACCACAGCATGTCTATATCACTCTTCATTATAGACCCCAGCATGTCTATATCACTCTTCATTATAGACCACAGCATGTCTATATCACTCTTCATTATAGACCACAGCATGTCTATATCACTCTTTATTATAGACCCCAGCATGTCTATATCACTCTTCATTATAGACCACAGCATGTCTATATCACTCTTCATTATAGACCACAGCATGTCTATATCACTCTTCATTATATGCCACAGCATGTCTATATCACTCTTCATTATAGAGCACAGCATGTCTATATCACTCTCATCATTATAGACCCCAGCATGTCTATATCACTCTTTATTATAGACCACAGCATGTCTATGTCACTCTTCATTATAGACTTCAGCATGTCTATATCACTCTCTTCATTATAGACTACAGCACGTCTATATCACTCTCTTCATTATAGACCACGACATGTCTATATCACTCTTCATTATAGACCACAGCATGTCTATATCACTCTTCATTATAGACCACAGCATGTCTATGTCACTCTTCATTATAGAGCACAGCATGTCTATATCACTCTCTTCATTATAGACCCCAGCATGTCTATATCACTCTTTATTATAGACCACAGCATGTCTATGTCACTCTTCATTATAGACTTCAGCATATCTATATCACTCTCTTCATTATAGACTACAGCACGTCTATATCACTCTCTTCATTATAGACCACGACATGTCTATATCACTCTTCATTATAGACCACAGCATGTCTATATCACTCTTCATTATAGACCACAGCATGTCTATGTCACTCTTCATTATAGAGCACAGCATGTCTATATCACTCTCTTCATTATAGACCCCAGCATGTCTATATCACTCTTTATTATAGACCACAGCATGTCTATGTCACTCTTCATTATAGACTTCAGCATGTCTATATCACTCTCTTCATTATAGACCACAGCATGTCTATATCACTCTTCATTATATACCACAGCATATCTATATCACTCTCTTCATTATAGACTACAGCACGTCTATTTCACTCTCTTCATTATAGACCACGACATGTCTATATCACTCTTCATTATAGACCACAGCATGTCTATATCACTCTTCATTATAGACCACAGCATGTCTATGTCACTCTTCATTATAGACTTCAGCATGTCTATATCACTCTCTTCATTATAGACCACAGCATGTCTATATCACTCTTCATTATAGACCACAGCATGTCTATATCACTCTTCATTATAGACCACAGCATGTCTATATCACTCTTCATTATATACCACAGCATGTCTATATCACCATCTTCATTATTGACCACAGCATGTCTATATCACTCTTCACTTTAGACCACAGCATGTCTATATCACTCTCTTCATTATAGACCACAGCATGTCCATATCACTTTCTTCATTATAGACCACAACATCTTCACATAATAGGCTTATAGATTGAAATAGCTACCTACCTTCCTCCCTCACGCTCTCTCTTTCTCTGCCTGTATCTCTGTCTGTATATCTGTGTATCTCTCTCTCACTTTGTCTGTCTGTCTCTTGCTCTCTCACTGTCTCTCTCTCTCTCTCTCTCTCTCTCTCACACACACACACACTCTGTCTCTCTCTTGCTCATGGTCTCTCTCTCACTCTCTCTCTCTCTCTGTCTGTGTGTCTGTGTGTCAGGTCTAACCCTACTGCTGCCCTACATCCTGACAACCCGTAAGAAGTTCAAGGACTGTAAGATGAGGATCTTCATCGCTGGCCAGCCGGGACGTGTCGAGCAGGACAGACATGAGTACGTATGATCAATTTCAATCATTTATGAATAGAGGAAGATAATACAGTCTAATCATCAACAACCACTAGCCTGGTCCCAGATCTGTTTGTACTTGTCACTAATCAATTTCTGCCATGGTCATGCCACACATTACAATTCCATAAGGAGTTGGCAAGAGAGCAGAAACAGACTGGCTAAACAAGCACATCTTTGGAAATAAGACCTGTTATATCGCAGCTCATAGCAGTGGTGATCAGTGTGTGCCTCTGTGTGTGTCTGTGTTCATAGGATGAAGTCTCTGCTGGAGAAGTTCAGGATCAAATATGCAGACATCCACGTCATCGACGACATCACCCAAAACCCCAACTCTAACAGGTAATATAAACACACACACACACACACACACACACACACACACACACACACACACACACACACACACACACACACACACACACACACACACACACACACACACACACAACCTTGGGGAGATGTGACTGCTAACACACACACACACTGTCGCTCACATGCTGTGGTGGGAGAGATTCCAGACATTCTGTACTGTAGCCGTGAGGTCACTCTCAGCTGACCAACCACACGTCAGGGATGTGATCAGCAGTCAGCCAAAAGCAACACCAGTCAGGAAATGGATAAAGGCTCTATTATAGTGAGATAGTTAATGACTATACAAAACAGATGCAGAACTTTGTCTCATTCAGTATTTACACAAGAAAAGACAACTCAGCTTCAAACTGCTCCATCTCTGGTGTCAGAGTAGTCGATGTCATTCTGTGCCGAGATGAATGACAACATGCACAGGTAAAATATAATATTCCTGATATCTGAAGTCATAGGATCAGTGATTAATACCTGATTAACCCAGCTAACTCCTGTCTGTGTTCGTCCCCCAGCTGGAAGATGTTTGAGGACATGATTGAGCCGTTCCGTCTTCACGAGGGGTCAAAGAGCACCACTCTGGCCGAGGCTCTGAGGAAAGACAACCCCTGGAAGATCTCTGACGCCGAGCTGGACACCTTCGAGGAAAAGGTGGAGTCTAAAGACAGACCAGTGACTGCTCACCATAGAGACTTGTAGAGCCAGAGCACGGCACAGTGCTCACCAGAGACCAATAACTTCTACTGATTAACATCCACATACTGTGCTCATTGCAGTACAACATGAATGAACATGCTCAACCAGTGCTTGAGTTGGGAAGCTCACCGGGGCTGAGTCCCGGCACCTCAAATGTTCTGCTTGAGCTCCTGTTCCTCTTATAGAATATTAGCTCCAAAGTATTGTGGGGCTCCTGCACCTAAATATAAACAGTCCCTGCACCCAAAATGAGTCCCGGAACCTTTTTCAGTCCAAGTCAAGCACTGTGCTCAACTCTATCTTCTTGTAGTGGAATGTAATGTATTAATCTGGACAATAGAATCCAACAGTCCCATGATGCAGTAGCAGCAGAAGTAGACAGCTGTGTTTTCACTGTGGCCCACCACCACTTTGTGTCCTCTCTCCTCCAGACCAACCTCCAGGTCAGGCTGAATGAACTACTGCAGGAGAACTCCCGAGCTGCCAACCTCATCATAGTGTAAGTACAATATACTGGAGAGTTTTTCCTGGTCAGGTCACCATGTGTTCCGGACAAATTCTAGGCCCTAATTATAAGAGACACCAACAAGAGCCATATCATCATCTATCAATCTCTCTGTAAAAAAGACAGATAAATATGATAGTCCAATGCGTCACAAAACTATGAAGCGAACTGAGGTATATAACAATAACAACAACAATACTAATCATTTGGTTGGTGCTTATATCGTCCCGTTTCAACGGTGTATTAGACACAGGTGTGAAATCCCCTGAGACACCCCGGCCATATAGTGGTGACCCTGCTGCTAATAGCCAACTGTTGAGATAACTTCGGTTTAATACTGTACTTCCCTCTTTGCAGGAGTATGCCCATCGCCCGTCTAGGCTCAGTCTCTGACCACCTCTACATGGCCTGGTTGGACATCCTCACCAAGAACCTCCCTCCCACCATGTTGATCAGAGGCAACCACAAGAGCGTCCTTACCTTCTACTCATAGACCGACCCTCTCAGCAGTCACTAGATGGCCACAAGGGACAACCAAGGCACTTTCATCAATATCCAGGAGTTAGTTGCTATCAGTTTAAATGAAAAGGTGATGGTTAGAGATAAGGTTATGGGAAAGGTTAAAGGTTAGAAAGTGAGGTTCTTCCGTCTTGTCTAGCATGACCAAATAGTGACGACACAACACAGACGTATGGACTCAGGGATATATGGGCACACTGCTTGGGATGGGTCAATTACACTGCCTGGGTTGGGTCAATTACACTGCCTGGGATGGGTCAATTACACTGCCTGGGATGGGTCAATTACACTGCCAGTGCCTATGCTGCCCCCCGTTGGAATTGTACATGTGGTGCATGATTAGGGGTCCAAACCCTGAATCGGCCCGGAAAACTCTTATTATTATATATATTAGTCATGTAACAGATGCTCTTATCCAGAGCAACTTACAGTTAGTGTTCTTGTTAAGGATATTATTATTCTGACATATTATTATTATTATTCCAATGTTAAGAGTTCGACCGACAGAGACCAAACTTGGAGGGATGGTGTAAATTGGTGACCCAATACATCTGGTAATCTTTGGTATTTGACACAGAGTGGGACTGGGACGTTAGGTAACAGACTGGTCCCAGGCTAGTTGGAGCCCCCTGCTGGCTATGCATCTCAATACGGTATACTTTTTCCTTAAATATACCCTTGTCCACTACCCACCTCTGTAGCACAGTTGGTAGAGCATGGTGCTTGCAATGCCAGGATAGTGGGTTCGATATCCGGGACCATTCATATGTAAAACATTTTTGGCACGTATGACAGTAAGTTGCTTTAGATATAAGTGTCTGATAAATGGCATAAATGATATTATTCTATATTATGAGATTGGTGTAAGAGCAAAAGATTGAGTCAAGACCAGAACCTGTAGTTCATACATACAGACTCCTCCATAGTTGTCAACCCTGAGGCCAGCATGGGCTAGTGCCTTCGTCTTGTACATGCCAACCCATGGCGGCCCAGGTTGAAATCCCACCACTACTGCTTTCAGATAGACATCCCTAGACACTGAGTTGGCGTTGTGGCTGATTGTGATGACTTAAATAAGGGCAACATATTTGAGAAAGAGTCAAAAGGCTGGGGCCCAGGTCATTGCTGCTTGCAGCTAGCCTATATGTATAATTCTTCTTTTGGGAGAACAACAGATGATATACACTGAGTACACAAAACATTAAGAACACCTGCTCTTTCCATGACATAGACTGACCAGGTGAATCCAGGTGAAAGCTATGATCCCTTATTGATGTCACTTGTTAAATCCACTTCAATCATGTAGATGAAGGGGAGGAGACAGGATAAAGAAGAATTTTTAAGCCTTAAGACAATTGAGACATTGATTGTGCATGTGTGCCATTCAGAGGGTGAATGGCCAAGACAAAATATTTAAGTGCCTTTGAACGGGAAATGGTAGTAGGTGTCAGGCGCACCAGTTTGTGTCAAGAACTGTAACGTTGTTGGGTTTTTCACACTCAACAGTTTCCCATGTGTATCAAGAAAGGTCCACCACCCTAAGGACATCCAGCCAACTTGACACAACTGTGGAAAGCATTGGAGTCAACATGGGCCAGCCTTCCTGTGGAATGCTAATTGAGGCTATTCTGCGGGCAACTCAAGGTGTCCTTAATGTTTTGTACACTGTGTATGTAGGCTAGTATGCACAAATATGATGGTGTTCTAAGAAATGAACATTATAGCAAACTAATGACCTATGCAAAAAGTGATCAATATATAAATAACATTTTTTTAAATTATATTCAAATGCTACTAGCGACATTGATTTAAAAAAAAAGATTACTTTGATATCCATTGAAAAGTACTGTATACTACTTTGTATAGATGTGTATATTCCACACAAGTAGCTACTAGTTGAGTGTCTCGTGAAATAATGAAGGGATCACTTACTACCTTAATGCACACGCACACTGTGATGAAAATCTATCAAACAGAACAGGAAAATGTAAATCAACTTATGTGCTGTATATTTTCAATATAGAAATGCTTGATTTATTTCTGTGTTTTAACCCTTGTCTTTTATAAGACTCAGTCCTTATCATATTTAACTGTCATATTTTAATTAATGTATTATGAAGAAGGAATAAAATGTTGAGTTACTCTTATTTTTCCTCATAATTTGTGTCCATCAAGACGGTCAGACACATTACATTAGAAGTCAATAGGTTGGTTACATTATTCTCAAATGTAGAAATATAGAACATAATGCAGAATAATACAATAGTTGGGTACGCCAACCTTTCTTGTGTTCAGTCCTTGGTTATTGGCAATGATTTATATATCCACTTGATGACAGATAGGGGGCGCTGTATTGAAGCCACTGAACCTCCATCTTGGCACGCCAACACGGTAGTAAAAACTATTTGGGATTTATTAATGTCTACATTTATTTTTGCCACATTTAGAATATTATAGACACCTTAATGCATACTTTTAAATTATATTATGTGAGCCAAACGTAAAAAAATATATACAAATATTTTCCTTATAGTATATGTTTGAGATTACTAACGATAGTGTCCCCATTACAAAAAAAATCATACTTAAATACATGTAATTTTGTCCTTGAAACATTCAATTGAAATAGTGTAGAAATCCATTAATTCCTATGGAGCAGTGTTTCAGTCCTCCAGTACCCCCCAACAGTACATATTTTTGTTATGGCCCCCTGGACAAGTACATCTGATTCTACCACTCAACTAATCATTAAGGCCTTGACACGTTGAATCAGATGCTTTGTCCAGGGCTACAACAGCAATGTGTGCTGTTGGTGGTACACGAGGAGCAGAGTTGAGAAACACTGCTATGGAGGGAGGACTGCGCCTACTGGGTAATGACAATATGGCCGTCCAGTGGCTTCAAAGCCTCTCAATGGCCAATACATAGCATCAGCAATCCAGAGTTTATATATATCATTGGTTATTATCCCCAAGCTACAAGTCTTCCATTACACAACAGAGGAGCATGAGGGAGCTACCTGGCCTGGGACGGACACACATGGGGGGTAAAAGACAATTTATGCTTAATCTGAAAATGTGGTCAGAGGCTCCATATGGAGGGTGTGATGCAATTTCGGAGCCTCCAGAGGCATGCAGAGGCCAAATTGAGCTCTGCACTGCATTGTGCCTCCCAAATGATGTAACAATGCGGAGGGCTCTGTATAGCTCTGCATTGACATGATTGGTTGACGGTAGGTGAGGGCAGGAGGTCCTGTATAAACACACACTCACTTCCTTGACAACTTCCTTCACAACAGCTCTGCGCTGCTCCATGAAGCGCATATGGCAGAGACCATATCACAGTAAATGCTGCAGACCAATGCAGACATCAGATTGACCATGCAGTGCATTTTAGGAGGAGAATGATGCACACTTCACTGCAGCTAGCTACCATTAGTTATTGTTACCAAGGCCACAAACAAACCATGCATGACGTGATGATGTAGCTATCTAGCTATTTGGCAAAATATATGATCTATCGCCTCTTCCTCTCTGGTTATAATGTCTGTTAGTGGGTTACCCTGTGCCTTCAGAAAGTATTCATACTCCTAGACTTATTCCATTTTGTTGTGTTACAGCCTGAATTCAAAATAGATTACATTTTTAAAAATCTCACCCATCTACACACAATACCCCATAATTACAAACTGAAAACATGTTTTTAATTTTTTGGAAAATGTCTTAAATGAAATACACTACCAAAATCATGGGAATTAATATGGAGCTGGTCCCCACTTTGATGCTATAACAGCCTCCACCCTTCACTTTTAATTGTATGTGCAGTTGAAGTCGGAAGTTTACACGTTTACACCTCAGCCAAATACATTTAAACTCCGTTTTTCACAATTCCTGACATTTAATCCTAGTAAAAATTCCCTGTCTTAGGTCAGTTAGGATCAACACTTTATTTAAAGAATGTGAAATGTCAAATTAATGGTAGAGAGAATGATTTCTTTCAGCTTTTATTTCTTTCATCACATTCCCAGTGGATCAGAAGTTTACATACACTCAATTAGTATTTGGTGGCATTGCCTTTAAATTGTTTAACTTGGGTCAAACATTTTGGGTAGCCTTCCACAAGTTTCCCACAATAAGTTGGGTGAATGAATTTTGGCCCATTCCTCCTGACAGAACTGGTGTAACTGAGTCAGATTTGTAGGCCTTCCTGCTCGCACACACTTTTTCAGTTTTGCCCACAAATTTTCTATGGGATTGAGGTCAGGGCTTTGTGATGGTCACTCCAATACCTTGACTTTGTTGTCCTTAAGCCATTTTGCCACAACTTTGGAAGTATGCTTGGGGTCATTGTCCATTTGGAAGACCCATTTGCGACCAAGCTTTAACTTCCTGACTGATGTCTTGAGATATTGCTTCAATATATCCACAGAATTTTCCTCCCTCATGATGCCATCTATTTTGTGAAGTGCAGCAGTCCCTCCTGCAGCAAAGTACCCCCACAACATGATGCTGCCACTCCCATGCTTCACAGTTGGGATGGTGTTATTATGCTTGCAAGCCTCCCCTTTTTTCCTCCAAACAAAACAATGGTCATTATGGCCAAACAGTTCTGTTTTTGTTTCATCAGACCAGAGGACATTTTTCCAAAAAGTATAATCTTTGTCCCCATGTGCAGTTGCAAACCATAGTCTGGCTTTTTATGGCGGTTTTGGAGCAGTAGCTTCTTCCTTGCTGAGTGGCCTTTCAGGTTATGTCGATATAGGACTCGTTTTACTGTGGATAGAGATATTCTTTGTACCCATTTCCTCCAGCATCTTCACAAGGTCCTTTGCTGTTGTTCTGGGATTGATTTGCACTTTTCACGCCGAAGTATGTTCATCTCTAGGAGACAGAACTCCTTCCTGAGCGGTATGACGGCTGCGTGGTCCCATGGTGTTTATACTTGCGTACTATTGTTTGTACAGATGAACGTGGTACCTTCAGGCGTTTGGAAATTGCTCCCAAGGATGATCCAGACCAACCAATTTTGAACCAACCAATTTTCTTTCTGAGGTCTTGGCTTATTTCTTTTGATTTTCCCATGATGTCAAGCAAAGTGGCACTGAGTTTGAAGGTAGGCCTTGAAATACATCCACAGGTACACCTCCAATTGACTCAAATAATGTCAATTGGCCTATCAGAAGCTTCTAAAACCAAGACATAATTTTATGGAATTTTCCAAGCTGTTTAAAGGCACAGTCAACATAGTGTATGTACATTTCTGACCCACTGGAATTGTGACACAGTGAATTATAAGTGAAATAATCTGTCTGTAAACATTTGTTGGAAAAATGACTTCTGTCAACCACAAATTAGATGTTCTAACCGACTTGCCAAAACTAGAGTTTGTTAACAAGAAATTTGTGGAGTAGTTGAAAAACGATTTTTAATGACTCCAACCTAAGTGTATGTAAACTTCCGACTTCAAATGATATAGGGTGAGTATTGGTAAAGTGGGACACTTTCTGTAATTTGCTTTTCTGAACACTTTACAGAATCATCCCAATGTCTTAACCCCCAACATGATACCATTCTAAATAGCCTAAGAACTCCATTAACTTACACAAAATAAATAAATATTAAATACAGGATGGTGACTTTTTCAAACACATTGTCCTGAGACCACACTTTTTCAGTCGATACTGGCAAATTGGGACACTTACTACTTTATTGTAAAGAAGGATAAATTAGAGAGTATATGCATAATTTCAATATTTTTATGATACTTTTGTGGAACATTAAAGTGGCATTATGTAACTTTTTGGGCAACCTGACCAAATTAACATAGATCTTTAACTCACTTTTCTATCCTTCGACTTGAAAGCAAGTCTAAGAAGTGGTAGATCCATTCTTTGTATGCTATTTCTATGCTTCCCATTCTTAAGTTTTGTTTTTGCATCTTTTACTTTTGAGTTTGTACACCAGCTTCAAACTAGACCCTAAAGAACATGTTGTAGAATGAAACCAGAAAGATATCACCCCTCAACAATTTCAATGACTGTTTTACTGTCATTGTGCATTACACCTGTCCAGTGTGCATTTACAGGAGATTAGAACGCTTGTTATGGGCACATATTTACTCGTGTTCATTACACCTGTTTAGCCTATTGGGTAAGGAATTGTGTTTTTGTAGTTAGTTTTTTAATAGTAGTAGCTTTTTAATTATTTCAGAAAACAACTTATTTGGTAGATAACGTCACATTTTGTGATTTTTTTAAAGCATTGATGTATTGAAAAAAGCACATAAAGGCTTCATAATTCATAAAGGTATTTATTTGAATTAACTATCCATCACATTTCATCATCTGAGGTATCAAGCTCTAAGTCCATGTGAAAAAATATATACAACACTATATACAACACTTTCCATCCACCAGATGGGATTGTCTGGTGAAAAGTACCTACTTTTCCAAAACTCCATTTGTTTGATAAATAAATGAAAGCAACAATAGTCACTATGCTTTCCAAACCACAAAGAGCGGATTAAAATGTTTTCTAGAAAGGAATTGATGAACTGTTATGGAGGCAGTGGAGGAAGGACCAGGGTGCAACATTTGAGAGAAATAAGCTTTTTGTGCATATGGAAACTGTCTGGCATCGTTTATTTCAGCTCATGAAACCAATCACTTTACATGATGCATTTATATTTTTCTTCAGTGTATATATGTCCATGTGAAAATGTGCTGCAAACTGATACGTCACTGCTCAAGTTGGTAATCCAATGTTTTGAGAATAGCTGGCTAGCCTCTGTCCAGTCCATAAGATAACATTAGATATTTGCATGTTAAGGCTATGTCATGGCGTGGCCCTTTCTGGGTATAGATCGTGGCATCCCCTCTCCTACACCCAGGTTCTGTTATCTCAGGTCGTAAATTCCTGGAGGAGACTCTCTCCTCCTGGCCATGCAGCATATAGAGAGTTTCACAGTAGAACAAAGGGACTTCTTCTACATCACAGAACTTGAGAACTGAACAATATCCATGTTTTGGAGAATGTGTAAACGGTCGGTGGAGAAGCCAGCTACGACCTGGTCCGTTTTGTTTCATGTTTGTGAACTCATGAATGACAATATAGCCACATTACAATAACTCTGTTTATACAGCTGCCTCCGTTATGAGGTTTGCATCTAATTATTGTATAAAATGAATGAGTAAAGATTAAACTATTTATGAAATTATGTAAGGTGATGTTAAACCTTTTAATGAAAGAGAATTGTATTCCCTTTAAAGTTTAACCAAGTCATTGGCCCGCCCCCAAGAGCACAGACACGATCTGGCATCATGGAACAACCCTTTTCTACTGTTATGAATAAAACAAACACCTGAAGAAATCCTCTTCAGACCATGCATACCTCGGTCAGTTGAGAGGGCAAAGGTTTGAGTAGAGACCACAGAAACCTCAGTCTACGATAAGGTTGTAATGGTTGTTGAATTCCTAACCATACCACGTAGAGCATTGGCTACACGACAGGAAATGGTTAAACTCTGAGACTATCGATCCCGACAGAATAAGAGCAAATCTTAGATACAAATTATTAGTCTGCAGCTAGAAATTATGTCAACCTGAGATGCGAAGACCGACAACTGCCAAAACATCTATTCTATAAGAACATTTCTGAATGGTACTCTGAAGTATCCATTCTAACCGCAAAAGACTTCAGGGAAGCGGAGATGCTCGGATGAACACTCCAACAGAAGGACTGACGATTCCAACAGAGATCACGACAACACACTAGGCGTAAATATATATTGATCCCAATTATTCCCGAATGAGTGAGCGTTCATGTGAAAAGGATTAGCATTTCAATTATCAACTGTGTAGTGTCTATTTTGTCTTTCCTGCCCTTCTCAGTCCACACACACTTCCCTTTGTCCACCAAGCCGTCATATCGGCTTAGCCCACAAGGGAACCTCCCCTATCATTTCCTTGTTTGTTTATGTATTTCTGTGATTATTTAGTTAGTTAGTAAATAAATGATTAAGACAATTGGTGTATGGATGATTCATAGTAAAAGCTGGGTTCGTGCAGATAACCAACAATTTATGATGTTTGGAATGAGACTAACGTGAGGCAAATAATAATTCATTAGAAGACTAATTGATCAGATATAATAATATCTGAAGAGTTAAATTAGGAAAATTATAACTTTGTAATCTGAAGATTTTCCTTGGTGCACCGACTTCCAAGTTAATTACATTTACATGATTAGTTTAATCACATAATAATAATTACAGAGAATTGATTTGCTAAAATAACAGTTAACTTTAATGATGCCAAAGACATGACAGCTACCTCTGAACCCATTTATTTTGTCATTGATAGGCTGGACATTTACCTATTTATTCCCTGACATTGTCCAAGTTCTGATTTGTCATTAATTCACCCTTCCTCCTCCAATGTATCCATATTGCCCACTTCCTCACCAGACAGTAGAAACAAACTATTAAAAAACCGTGCTAATTTCAATCATAAACATTTAAAAAAGGGTAGTAGACATTTACAGTAGACATTACCCAATGTCTAGCTCAAATCTAATGAGACTGTATCAGTATGTAAAAAGTAACAGTAGAAAACACATTATTTTAGCAAAAAGTGAGTTTTGACTGAATATATATTTAAATAAAAGTTTCAAAACAATACATTATACTATGGACCTGCTAAATTACTCACATCCAACATAAACAAAAACTGAAACAGAATAAACTAAAATAATTTTGTATTTATTTCTGATGTAACAATTGTTCATGAAGCAAACATTGTATGTGACTTGGTGAAGGTGTGGTAGAAAGAAGCTTTCTGTTCTCCTCCCCCTCTTTCATCCGCGGTGCTCATTCAACATAGTATTTGGAGATTCCTGTGAACATCAACAGTCATAAACATGTCACTATGAACAGCAACATCTTCTTAACAAGAATTTAGTCAGTTGCCAATTCAACAGAATTCAATCTTGTTCATGTTGATGATCGGTACAACATGAGACAGATAGCAAGCCATGGTATATCAGACTGTATACTACGGGTGAGTCAATATTACTTGTTTACTGTTGTAATTACGTTGGCAACCAGTTATATAGCAATAAGGCACCTTGGGGGTTTGTGGTACATGGCCAATATACCACGACTAAGGGCTGTATCCAGCACTCCGCATTGAGCATAACAGCCCTTATCCGTGGTATATTGTCCATATACCAGGCTAGACAAATACTATTGCTAGCTAGCTAACTAGCCATGCTATTATTCTTTTTATTTTTTTTATATATATATTTTTTTAAATTAATAACAAATCAATACATAAAGCACATGAGGGAACACAAGCGTACATAGATTACAAACAATAGACAATCGAGCTAGGGGGTACAATATCACATTACAATTGCACAAGGACCTTAAGGGACATGCATATACTTACAATTCTAACAGTTTTTTGTTAGTAGAGCATTTAACCGTCTTAAAATACGGTTCAATTTCTTTTTGTAGGGTACGAAAATGTGGTTTTCTGTTTGTAAATTTACATTTGTGTATATGAAATTTGGCCAAAAGAATAATGAAATTAATTACATAAAAATGATTCTGCTTATTTCTATTGTATGTAAAGAATCCAAACAGTACATCTCTCCACAATAGTGTAAAATCTTCATAAATGTATTCAATTATAAACCTACTGATGTCTTGCCACAGTTTTCTTACATGCATACAATGCCAAAAAAGATGCACAACTGTTTCTGGGTGGTCATTACAAAAGGAGCCATTTGAGTTGATGTTTTCCTTAAACTTCTTCATATAGTGGTTGGCAGGATAATATTTATGAATAATTTTAAAGGTAACTTCCTTAATTTTGTTAACAAGTAGGTATGTGTGTGGCAACATCCAAACTTTTTTCCAACAGACATTATCAATAAATCCATTCCAATAAGGCATGACATAAGGTATACAACATCCTGCTGAAACAAGGATCGTATCGCTCTGTTGTTGAATGGACCAAAAGACAAACAAATCTTTCCTACTGATGAGTCAACAGGGTCAACAGAAGGTAGGCTCTGAATGGTCAGGTCTTGACATGTTCCTGAATAACATAGCAACATCTGAGAGAATGGCATCTGTAACACCTAAAGATTTTAGCCATGTAATTTTAATGAAAATACGCTAGCTGGCCAGCGTCAGCTTTGTAGTTGTAATGCTATGTGGAAAAAGTCGTTTTAATTTCTCCCGAAATTTTTCTCCTCAACGCCTTGCATTCTGTAAATTACTAATTGTAACAATTTGATCCATATTTAGAAACATCTCCTCCCTACCTGGGAAAGCGATTCATCGCAACAGGCCGGAAGTCAAACTCAATGTGCTCCAATGTGGTACTTTCAGACACATGAAAGGTACCTGTTACTACACAGACGTTCAGAACGTGTGCAAAGGCACAATTTCTTCTTCTTCTGAGGTTTAACGGCGGTTTGCATCCAATTTGTTGCATTACCGCCACCTACTAGACTGTAGTACAACACCCTTATTCTTTGCTTGAAAAATCCAAATTTAAATAAATCAATACCCTACCATCTAACACTACTCACTAATTTCAAAATGATATAAAATAAAAATGAACACTACCCTACTCCACTAATTAAATGTATTTATTCCTACCTCATGCCATTATCCCGAAAGAATGGGACATCGCTACCTAACACATCTTGTAACTCTTCTGATGTCAAGTGTCACACACCCAAATACCACTCTGCAGCTGCCACCACAAACTCAATTTTACGTGACTTCCGATCCATCCCTGCAGTACAATTGGTAAACATTTTTATAAATGCTAAAAATCCAATCTTACTCTGTACTGGTATGGCTCTACTCTAACCTGGAAACCTCAACCTGCCTCTCTCGCTCGGGACATTTCTGATCCCCAGCTCCATGGGCACCCCTACAATTAACACATTCCCCAATAGTACACATTCCTTTGTCTCATGCCCTTCTGAACATTTCTCACACCTTGGACCCTCCCTCCTACACACTGCTGCCACATGCCCATAAGCTTGACACCCGTAACATCGTAATGTATTCGGCACATACAGGATAACATATCCTAACTTCACTTTGTCGGGCAAAGACTCAACATCAAAACTCAAAAGAACAGACACAATGTATCTTCTGTTTCCCCACTCTTTCCGCATCAAACGACTAACATCAGATACACTAGAAATCTTATCCCTCAGCTGGTCAACTGTTATATTTACTGCTACCCCAGTTATCACTCCTTTCATTGGTGCCCTTTTCTTGAGAACAAAACAAGTCACTTTTCTTACCCCCATTCGTTTTACTCCGAGCGCCTTCTCCCTCTACCCAACAGAAACACACTTATCACTAGACCACTTCTGGTTACCCTCACTGATTCCACATGACCCAACTCTTTTTTTCCCACACACCGTGCAACCACAAATGGATCAGCCAAAGGGCAAGAGTCCACTTTTTCAATAAACTTCACTCCTGGAAGCTGCCGCTGACTGATCCCGCACTGGGTTACAATAAAAATAAAAATAAACCTGAATTAGGGCCAGACTAGTTACCATAATTTTCTCACGTTGCCATTGAGTTTTTTCTATTGTCTCTTTTTGGTCCATTTAGATTGTTAATGTTGATTGTAAACAACATTTTTTTTTTTTTTTTAAATGTAATGGTTAAAAATGTTCATGTTTTACTGTGACTTGTTGTAGGCTTCTAAGTGGACCATAAGGTTAAAAACCAAACCAAATTAAGAAAAATAAAAAACTAAGTAACTCTGCCAGTGTCTCTTTTAGGTCACTTTTGCCGGTCCCAAGCCCGGATAAAGGAGGGTTGGAATTGGGACATTACAAAAAACAAGAATCGACAGAAGAAAGTTATTTTGTAATTCTAAACATATTTAGTTTTTTTAGTCACTTTTTGTCTCTCCCACGCATTATTCCTCTCTCCTACAGCATCCATCACAATTACATGTCCAATTATGCAAATTGGGCGATGACGTGATTTAGCGACTTCCAGCTACTTTCCTTACTGAGGAGTTGGCAACACTGTGTCACAGACTTGTGTTTTTCCTGATTCTGGGAGCATACCTCATTCTCTTCAACTTCTCCAGCTCCATCTGCTTACACTTTCTACTTTAACAAACCATCTCCTTTTTTCCCACCATTTTTATCCGACTCAAGCTTACACCCTTCTTCCCTCCTCCAGTTTCCAAGTATACGTCTCCTTATGATAATAATGCTGCCCCACTGACGCCCATCTCGTTCTTGCTTTCTCTATGGACTCCCTTCCGCCGAGCATTCTCTTGGCCTGGCTTCGTTCGTTCCAAAGCCGTGGCACAATTTCACGCGTCTGAAATTACAATATTCAAACGTTCTAATCACCTGTACATTTTCTCTGGACAGATGTGAAGAACGCGTGTAAAAATGCCCATAACAGGCGATCAAATCAAACCACACACTGGACATGTGAAAAAATCATGTGTACAAAAAATGACATTTGACACATGAAAAAAGTAATTACAAATGTTCACTTGCAAGTGTTTTGAAACTCTTAGCCTTCCTAACCTGACAGCCTGTCAACATCATTCCCACTCGCCATCATCAAATGGACTCAAAACTAGCCACAAATTCTGACGAACTCAATCGTCATGAAACGAAAAAACAGCGATGCGTTTCTCGAGCTTGGTTTAATACAAACTTTGATAAATATCGAGGAGCGCCCAAAATGTGTTTTGTGCAGGGAAGTGCTTAGTAATGAGTATCTAAAAACGAACAAATTAAAACGACAGGTCTTGACCAAACACCCACAGCATGACGGTAAACACAGAACAGGGCAGAATGCGTCGGGAAACAGTGCTTCGACAATGGAAAAGTAAGTCAATTAGCACGGAATTGTTGTCATTTTATAACAGGTGATGATGATAAGCAGAAATAAGGGAGTGCTATCTCTCATAGTAGTAGATGTGAGTTTATTTCAAACAATCCTCTTGTACTCAGCTAATAGCTAGCTAACATTAGCCAAAGCAAGCTAGCTAGCTACTGATAGTGCAACCCTAAGAAACAGTACAGGTGAAGACTAAACATTATCAGGCCTACTATACTGTACATATTACTCTAGAAATATTGTTAAATGAGTTTAGGTTGGAACTGTTGCTAGTAAAATACTAAAATTTTATTCTGGAATAAACTAATTGAAGCAAGATGCTTTTTGAGGCAAACACTCAGTTCTGGGTTGCTCATCTACAGCAGGAAGCAGTCTCCTGTCTAGACTGAGAAAGCAGTAGATGTTCTAAGCTAGTTTGGCACCACATACCTATGCGAGTCAGGGTTCTCAACCCTGGAATACTTAAAAAACAAAACAAACAAGTACAGAAACAGACTCAATGCTGAGCATGACCTCAGGGTTGCACTGTCAAAAATGTAACCCAGAATAGACATGCTTGTTGAAAACTTTAAACACCCACACACCTCTCATTAGGACTGTGTGTTTAATCCAGTTTAGAATCAAATATATTTATTGTATGTTAACAGCAACAGTTCCAACCTAGACCTTTTTTTTTCAACAATACTTTTGTACAGTAAGATGTACAGTAGGCCTGATAATTTTTCATCTGCACTGTTACTTAGGGGTGCACTATCAAACTGAGCCTGTGTGTGTGTTCTGTTATACACCTGTGTGATGTGATCAATCAGTTTATTCCAGTTCCAAATTAAAATTAGGCATTGATTGTTGGTTATGTTATTGTACACGTTTGAAGATATTCATTACAATGTCAAATGTCCCACTTAACCAATACTCACTCTGCCTGTATTGGTTGTCAATACATTAGCAAAAATGTATAAAAACATATTTTCACTTTGTAGTTATGGGATATTGTGTATAGATTGGTGAGAGGAAAACAATATTTAATCAATTTCTAATTCGGTCTGTAACACAGCATGTGGAATAAGTCAAGGGGTATGAATACTTTCTGAAGGCGCTGATGCCGCAGCCGGGGAGTACTGTATCTTTAACAAGATGGAGCACTTCGTTGCAAAGCAGAGGCTCTACTGGCGGTGTTGTTCTTCGATTATCGCTGCCCAGTCTTCAGTGCTCTCACACAGAACATTTTATCTGCATTCTCCCACTCTGGCCAGGAGAAAAGGATGCGAGAATGCAGGTAGCTCGTTGGCTAGCTACATTGCTTTTCAGTAATAGCTCATGTTTGCTAGCACTAGCAGCTAGCTACTTTGCTATGCTAACTGGTTGTTGTATTATCAACTTTAGTATTAACATGATGTGAAGGTACCGGTAATTGTACTGTTGTCAGATTTGTAGTCGAGGGTTTTACCGAAATCAAGATACATCATTCAAGGATTAGTAAACTAAAGCTTTCCTGTCATTCAGCTCACAGCTGGTCAAGTTGTCAGAACTCTCGCGAGATTGTCTTTTTTCAACGACGGCGAGGCAGATTCAATTGAAATTGGCGGGAATGTGTGCTTCCAAATACGATTCAGAAAAGTAGCAACAACTCGCCATATTTTAACTAGTTAGCTAACGTTAGTAAACTAACCATAGCAATCTTATTATTTTGGAATTAACTCAACTTTCTTACCACAAACTTTGTAAACATGCCTTGCTCAGAAGTGATAGACGCCGCAGAAGTTTCTCCACTGAAGAGGACAAAGCCACATGTAGTGGCAGAGAAAGTGATATCGGTGCTGAAGTTTTCCAAGTTGTCTGAACATGCCACTGCTCCTACCCGGGGCTCTGCTAAAGCTGCTGGCTACGACCTGTTCAGGTGGGTCAGAGTCCGGGACATGGTCACTGGAAGTGATTTGAATGCTGTATATTTTACTGGTTTGCTATTCACATAAACAAGATAACGTTACTTGAATTCAAAACGTTGCAGTGAGTGTATCCTGCATGTGGCTGTTTATTTTTCTGCTATCAATCAAAAGTAAAACTGTAGTTAGCAAACGACCATGCATAATGCTGTCTTGCTTCATGTTTATATGACCAACTTTAACAGGAGAAAAGTTGGCTAACGGTAGTGCTAGCCTGCTCCTACTAACGATTGGATGGGAGGGGAGTTAGATGTAGGTCACTGCCTTTGTAAGTTAGTGACTGTAAGCCACCTGTTGATGTTTTTTCTAACAGTGCCTACGACTACAGTATTGGTCCTATGGACAAGGCTATCGTGAAGACTGACATCCAGATAGCAGTTCCTTCAGGCTGCTATGGCAGAGTGGGTGAGTAGGGTACCAGGACACAAACTTAAAGAAAAAATGTAATTGCACCCTGGCCTACAGGTATGTGGGGGTAGGTCTCTTTGAGTATTGTTTGACTTGACAGTGAGGGAGTTATTTTACTTTGATCTGGATTGAACCAGAAACCTACATCTCTTTTACATAAAATAAATGTTAGAAAATTCAAACTACTTTTCATTGGGAAGGCAGAAAGCGATCACTTTTGCATGGCAACACAGAATCCTACTAATTACTACATGCTTAATTATGTCACTTGTTTTGAGCAAACGTTGCAGTCAGCCAGAGTGGGACTCCTGGGAGGCAGCCCAGTTTCAAATCTAATGCAATCCACTTTCTGCTGGTGCAATACATGCCTACACAGGCATCCGGGCAAGATTAATCAAACCCCCTCATTACAACTGAAAGTGCAGGCGACTGACTGCCTACTGACAAATCACCTTGCAACATAAATAACTACTCGTTGTTATTGGTAGATCCATCAGTCAGTCAATTTACCCACAATGCATCACATATGTGATGCTCCAACACAGTCAATGGAGACTGCTTTCAGACTCATCTTGTTCAACCCTTCTTTCTCATCTCCCCTTCACTTTTCTCCAGCATAAAACATTACGGAGCTTAGTCATATTTGATGTATTTCTCTTTTTTCACAGCACCACGGTCTGGCCTGGCTGCAAAACACTTCATCGATGTTGGGGGTGAGTTTACTTTTTGACCTTCAGATATTAATATAACATTTTTCCTAAGAGATGGGTTATAGGGTTATAAAAATGGCAGAAAAGTGGTAACCATAGTTCTGATGGAGATTTCATAAACCCAAGTCACTCTTTGGCTGTTCTAACCAGAGTCTAGAACATAGAACTGACAGGGTACATTCATAACAGCTAGGCTAACTGGAGTGCCTGTCTCCCCCAGCTGGAGTAGTGGATGAGGACTATAGAGGTAATGTGGGGGTGGTGCTGTTCAACTTCAGCAAGGAAACCTTTGAAGGTGAGCTTTAAAAATAATCATTCACATATTCACATGCCACCTTTCCAAACTCAAAGCTTTGAAAGCACTTTGTATCCATGATTAAAGGGACCATCTGCAATTGGTACATACATTTTTTATATATATATATTTTTTCCCCCGTTAATTATATACCCTTTGCTTAAACTTAAATGCCTCATCAGAAACTGAAATAACTTGTTTTACTGATTGCTCAATCCAAATGCATTTCACATTGAGATCAGTTTTCCAGTGAAACATTGTAGTGATGGTGTTGGGAAAGTGGGTGACAGTTGAGTGATGGTGTTTGTTTCTGTGTCCCAGTGAAAAAAGGGGACCGTGTGGCTCAGCTGGTGTGCGAGAGGATCTGCTACCCAGACCTACAGGAGCTAAAGGTACTTCACGCTTCTCTATAGACTATGACTATTTATAGTGTTACCATACATGCTCAGGCCTAGTAGTGAGTTGCTGATCACAGCTTTACGATCCATTTCACAAAACCTTAAATGGACACACCTTGTCAAGCAGTCTCATTTCATTTAAACCTGAGACTGAAATGTCGATTTTTAAGTGCATCTTATTTCTGTGAGAATGAGTCTTGAGCCCTTAGGGCTGTTTTTCTCGACTGATCGAGCATTGTCCTGGACTTAACCTCTTCACTTTAACAATTTCCATTGAACATACTTTTTGTCCTGGACTAGGCTAAATCAGTGTTTGGGAAAACTGTGCTCATTTGCATAGAAAGTCACTAAAATACCCTTCGTTCCAGTGTTGTAGTATTAACTGTGTCTTCCCTCTGTGTTTCAGACTCTGGATGAGACTGAGCGTGGGGCTGGTGGATTTGGCTCCACAGGCAGCAACTGATACATCAAAGTTGTAAATAAACCTGCTTATTAGTTTTGTTATGTTCCATGTTATGTCGTTGTACAATAATTACATTGTTTAATAAAGATTGTTGTTATCCCTTTGCTTCACTGTCTATGCCTGCTGATTTGGCCATTAATGGCAATGAAACATCACTGATTTTCTTGTCTGTGTGGCTCGGTTCGCAAGAGCATCGTTCTAGAGATGCCAGTGTTGCAGGTTCAATTCCAATTGGGGAAACCTATATGAAAATGTTGGCTATGCCCATTTATGTATATCGGCTTTGGATAGAATTCTATGTAAGTCTGTACCCTGAATGACCACGAAGTGGTGCTGTTAAACCTTTTCATAGTTCCAGGGAGTTTCCATGTCTTAGGGACCAAACCCTTCACACAGGCTCATATTTGGGCAGCATGTCGGCAACCAAAACATTCCACGTTAGATCTTTTAACTGTAGAATCAGAAGGCTACTGTAAACCACACCAGGGAGGAGTTTCACTGAGAAATAGGTAGTTCCAGGCTGACTAACTTGCAGATGCATGCCAGATCTTACAACGCCTGGATAGGTATTTTATGTCTCAGCTAACCACGTTATAGCAATCTATCGATAGCACTGTTGGTGACGGGACACGCAACCATTGGTTGATGCATGCAATGTCTGAGAAGGGGTAACGTGACCCTTGCCTTCTAGATGCAGTCATTGGGTTGTGTTGAACTGGATATGGTGGCTGTGGTTCAGTAGTTTTCGTTTTATATCGTCTCTGGAATTCCAATAGCTTCCATCCCTCATCCTTTCATTAGGCTGAGATGATGCTCGGTAGAAGCAGGAAGCAGTGTGGAGAGGAGATGTCACCAGTCCTTTCAGCTGTCAGTAATGAAAGCAAAGAAAGGTAGACTCTTAGGGCAGCAGGTAGTCTAGCGGTTAAGAGCATTGGGCCAGTAAACAAAAGGTTAATCAATGGTTCAAATTTCTGAGTGGACGAGGTGAAAAAATACATTCAACCATGTCTGTATACTAGAGCAAGGTGATTGCATCTGCTAAATGAGAAATGTAATTTAAGCATACACTAAAAATCATGGGCATTAAAAGTGCTTTTAGCCCAGGATGAGGCTTAATCTGTGTCTGTGAATTTGGCCCTTAAAGTGGTTAAAATACATCCCATAAATAGCATAATCTGCAAAGAGAGGAAGTGAAGTTGGGAGACAGGGACAACAACGAAACCTTTTAAACAAAACAAGTTTTTATTGTGACTTTACAACTAAACCCTCACTGATGTGACAGAGCGACAGACGGATGAGTCTGCGGCTGGTCTGATTGACTTCGCTACGGAGCACTGATGTGACAGAGCGACAGACGGATGAGTCTGCGGCTGGTCTGATTGACTTCGCTACGGAGCACTGATGTGACAGAGCGACAGACGGATGAGTCTGCGGCTGGCTGATTGACTTCGCTACGGAGCACTGATGTGACAGAGCGACAGACGGATGAGTCTGCGGCTGGTCTGATTGACTTCGCTACGGAGCACTGATGTGACAGAGCGACAGACGGATGAGTCTGCGGCTGGTCTGATTGACTTCGCTACGGAGCACTGATGTGACAGAGCGACAACGGATGAGTCTGCGGCTGGTCTGATTGACTTCGCTACGGAGCACTGATGTGACAGAGCGACAGACGGATGAGTCTGCGGCTGGTCTGATTGACTTCGCTACGGAGCACTGATGTGACAGAGCGACAGACGGATGAGTCTGCGGCTGGTCTGATTGACTTCGCTACGGAGCACTGATGTGACAGAGCGACAGACGGATGAGTCTGCGGCTGGTCGGAGCACTGATGTGACAGAGCGACAGACGGATGAGTCTGCGGCTGGTCTGATTGACTTCGCTACGGAGCACTGATTGTACGAGCGAAAAGTGTGTGGCCGCGTCGACCTCAGTGCATAATCATGAAGGCACAGGTTTGGCATCATCAGAACGGTGTATGTTTTGAGTGTGTTTGAGGGCGTGTGTGTGTGTATTTGTGTTGTGTGTTTGCGAGTGTGTGTTTTTAATGTGTGTGTGTATACAGTTTATCAAAGGAAGTAGTAGGTCATTATAAGCACCATTACACCCCCTCCTCCCAGGGGCGTTCTCTAGTTTACAAAAGGCTTCATAGATGAACATTCTAAACATGGCATTGATTACAGTATAAACACTTCATTTACATGTGGTATAGAGAGCAGACAGGCTGTTACTTTGGTTGAAAAGAAGACGTCTGACATCTTATTAAAAGGACAGTAGACAGACAGCTACTGTGTGTTGAGTATTACAGTGCATTTATAAGTCTATGTGGATGTGTTACTAGCACCAGTAAATATGTGTAATGCTGAAGTCTAGTCAGTGGGGAAGATGAAGAAGCATAGTTATGATGAGGAAGAGGGGTCCTTCTAGCTAAAGACTTTAGCTACGGTTCGATTCCCTACCCTTCTCCCCTCAGGGATTTGAAAGGAATGGACTGGTTTACCGAATGGTGGAAACTCTCCTTAGCAGCCAATGCTTTGTGAACCATGAAGGGGGAGTGAGCAAGTGCACACTTCAGGGAGAAGGGTGGAGAATCTGAACGCTGCCTTTCACTTCCACCTCTGCCAAGCTGTGAACACTCAGCATCAGTGACTTCTGCACTCTGCTACTCAGTCCAAATCCACCGCTAGCCCCTACCTCCTACCCCATACTCCCTAGCTACCCTCATGGTCTTGGGGGTAGGGGCTATGCGTGGATAATGCATTTGCCCTACATGTACCACAAAAGAGTGGCAGATTCCACATATCATCATACAAAACCTATTTCATATAAACCTTTTTCATAAAAATAAAAAAAACATTCAAACCAGAGCTTCCTGCACAGAGCAGTTTAGAGTGGTTATTGTTGTGTCATTGTCATGTCTTCCCTCCATGTCATTCTCATTCTCTAAGCCTTTCTTCAGACAGCCATACTGTAGCCAGTGGGTTAGGCCTACACTGTAGCACTAAAGGTTGTATCTATGATATGTAGAATCATCTTTGGGAATCAAACAACGCAATCCCCCCTCCCCGCACCCACCCATTAGTCTCTTTGGCGTTGAGATTGTCCCAAGCTCTCTCTCAGAGTAGGTAGAAGTTGCCCATAACCACTGACCCAGGGTCAGATCTTCTCTCCCCATCCTAATGGTTGAGATATGGATCAAGGGTAAATGAATCTGTTCCTAGCCCAGTGTTTACAGGCAGACACTCCCCACCCAGCCCAGACCAGCCACCCCAGTCAGTCCTGTAGTGTAGGTTAATGCAGGACTATCTGCACCCTCATGGTGAGTGTGTCTCCCAGCTGGCCTGTGAGGTAGTCTTTATCGTTGCTGTCCTCCAGCGCTGCCAGCTCCTTCTTCCTGTACACGGCCACGCTACTGATCTGCAGGAAGTAGGCTCCAGGGGGGAGGGACTTCCTCTTGGACAGGTGCAGGTAGCTAAGCCCCTCCCTCTGGCTAATCTTGAAGTAGCCCAGCTCGTTGCCGTAGTCGATGTAGTAGCGCACGTGGTTGTTGAGCGTGGACAGGGCCGGGGTGAACTCCAGGATGTGGTCTCGGCTGGACAGGCCGGACATGTTCAGGTTGAACAGCAGGGTGTCCTCAATGTCCACACTCTCCAGACTCACGGTCTCCTGATGCTGAGGACACAGGACAGGTTACATATAGATATAGATATACAGATATTGATACAGATATATGATGTGTAACACTGTCCAGGTTCACTGTCTCCTGATGCTGAGGACACAGGACAGGTTACATATAGATATACAGTATTATACAGATATATGATGTGTAACACTGTCCAGACTCACTGTCTCCTGATGCTGAGGACACAGGACAGGTTACATATAGATATACAGTATTATACAGATATATGATGTGTAACACTGTCCAGGCTCACTGTCTCCTGATGTTGAGGACACAGGACAGGTTACATATAGATATACAGTATTATACAGATATATGATGTGTAACACTGTCCAGGCTCACTGTCTCCTGATGCTGAGGACACAGGACAGGTTACATACAGTATTATACAGATATATGATGTGTAACACTGTCCAGGTTCACTGTCTCCTGATGCTGAGGACACAGGACAGGTTACATATAGACATACAGTATTATACAGATATATGATGTGTAACACTGTCCAGGCTCACTGTCTCCTGATGCTGAGGACACAGGACAGGTTACATATAGATATACAGTATTATACAGATATATGATGTGTAACACTGTCCAGGTTCACTGTCTCCTGATGCTGAGGACACAGGACAGGTTACATATAGATATACAGTATTATACAGATATATGATGTGTAACACTGTCCAGACTCACTGTCTCCTGATGCTGAGGACACAGGACAGGTTACATATAGATAGATATACAGTATTATACAGATATATGATGTGTAACACTGTCCAGACTCACTGTCTCCTGATGCTGAGGACACAGGACAGGTTACATATAGATATACAGTATTATACAGATATATGATGTGTAACACTGTCCAGGCTCACTGTCTCCTGATGTTGAGGACACAGGACAGGTTACATATAGATAGATATACAGTATTATACAGATATATGATGTGTAACACTGTCCAGGCTCACTGTCTCCTGATGCTGAGGACACAGGACAGGTTACAGTATTATACAGATATATGATGTGTAACACAGTCACTGTCTCCTGATGCTGAGGACACAGGACAGGTTATATAGATATACAGTATTATACAGATATATGATGTGTAACACTGTCCAGGTTCACTGTCTCCTGATGCTGAGGACACAGGACAGGTTACATATAGATATACAGTATTATACAGATATATGATGTGTAACACTGTCCAGGCTCACTGTCTCCTGATGCTGAGGACACAGGACAGGTTACATATAGACATACAGTATTATACAGATATATGATGTGTAACACTGTCCAGGCTCACTGTCTCCTGATGCTGAGGACACAGGACAGGTTACATATAGATATACAGTATTATACAGATATATGATGTGTAACACTGTCCAGGCTCACTGTCTCCTGATGCTGAGGACACAGGACAGGTTACATATAGATAGATATACAGTATTATACAGATATATGATGTGTAACACTGTCCAGGTTCACTGTCTCCTGATGCTGAGGACACAGGACAGGTTACATATAGATATACAGTATTATACAGATATATGATGTGTAACACTGTCCAGGCTCACTGTCTCCTGATGCTGAGGACACAGGACAGGTTACATATAGATATACAGTATTATACAGATATATGATGTGTAACACTGTCCAGACTCACTGTCTCCTGATGCTGAGGACACAGGACAGGTTACATATAGATATACAGTATTATACAGATATATGATGTGTAACACTGTCCAGGTTCACTGTCTCCTGATGCTGAGGACACAGGACAGGTTACATATAGACATACAGTATTATACAGATATATGATGTGTAACACTGTCCAGGCTCACTGTCTCCTGATGCTGAGGACACAGGACAGGTTACATATAGATAGATATACAGTATTATACAGATATATGATGTGTAACACTGTCCAGACTCACTGTCTCCTGATGCTGAGGACACAGGACAGGTTACATATAGATATACAGTATTATACAGATATATGATGTGTAACACTGTCCAGACTCACTGTCTCCTGATGCTGAGGACACAGGACAGGTTACATATAGATATACAGTATTATACAGATATATGATGTGTAACACTGTCCAGGTTCACTGTCTCCTGATGCTGAGGACACAGGACAGGTTACATATAGATATACAGTATTATACAGATATATGATGTGTAACACTGTCCAGGCTCACTGTCTCCTGATGCTGAGGACACAGGACCATGTAGTAGGTGGATTATGTAAACACTGACAACACTCAACACTCCGGATCCTGATGACACAACACAGGACCACACAGTTAATATGTACTACGGATTCAGTGAAGAGCAGGCAAGACATGATAGCATGACCATTCTAGGGGCCACCAGACCAAGACAGACAGACATTACCTGTGCATTGTCCAGAGGTTGCTCCAGTGTTGAGTTGGTGTCGCGGCGTTTGCGTCCCTTCTTGGGGTAACCGTTGATCTTACACTCGTAGCAGGCCTCAGGAGACAGATCGTTGTCACCCACCTCTGCTGCCCCTCCTCCTCCTCCTCCTCCTCCTCCTCCTCCTCCTCCCTGGCCCAGACTCACACCACTACCAAAGCCCACGCCTGACACACAGTGCCTGGAACACACAGAAAGGAGTCAATCACACACACACACAGGGAATAAAATCATACCCAAACACCATCTTGCCTATACATGGGCTAGCTGACAACATCACCAAAACAATGTGCACACTTCAATGGGACAGGGGTCTATGTGTTGTTGTGATTGTGGATGGCCAGATAGCTACCAACAATGACAATAAAGTGACTCGTTTCAGCTAGTTTCATCTTGTTCTTGATGCCATGTCTTTTTTAGGGGTTTTGACTGATTTCATTACAATGCTAATATGGCTAAAATTCGCTAGCTAGCTAACCAACAACTGTAACGATGTATTTGAGAGACATTGTGCACATTTATATATGTTTTCAATAAATCTCGGAGACAAAATGTAGTTTACATGTTGTCAACAATCTAAGCCAACCCTGTCTGTTTTGTCCCATAGTTACGCACGTGTTGGTTTTGTTGCTAAACAACAAACCCGTCTATCCATCAAAATTAATAATGATATTGCGCCTGGGTAGATCAAACACACACACACGCACACGCACACACACACACACACACACACACACACACACACACACACACACACACACACACACACACACACACACACACACACACACACAGCCTCAATCACTCACCCCTGTCTGTCCACGCGGTAGTATCCAGGTGGACAGCCACAGAGATACCCTCCGTCTGTGTTGGAACAGCCGTAGTTACATGGATTAGAGGAGGAGGAGCACTCGTTGATGTCACTGCACCCCCTGGTCTCCGTAGTTGAACCCAGTGGGACAGAGGCAACGGAAGCTCCCCAGGGTGTTATGGCACGACGCTCCCCCACAGATCTGAGTGTTCTGGCACTCGTTCTCATCTGACCACAGGAAGCAAACAACACAGACAGGAAGTCAACAAAACAAACAGATGTCAAATATGGGTCAAACCTCGGCCAGAGAACACAAACAATACTGAGAAACTCTTGAAGGGAAGGAGGAAACCATCTGTAGTACCGGTTCATCTGATAAACATTGGCCGTGTTCTTTTTGGGAAAGGCCACTGAATATCAATGCTGTAATTCCCATCAGAGAGTCAAGTTAAAGTCCCAGCGACTCAGTTATAACAACAGTGTTCATGTAGGACAGTGACTCAGGAAGGGAGCTCTTCCAGTAATCTAGAGAGGAACAAGTTCAACTTCCAGGAAAGGGATGTAGATTTGATGTTGAGGGAGAGAGAAAGACAGAAGACAGACAGACAAGGGGGGAGAGAAAGACAGAAGACAGACAGACAGGGGGGGAGAGAAAGACAGAAGACAGACAGACAGGGGGGGAGAGAAAGACAGAAGACAGACAGACAGGGGGAGAGAAAGACAGAAGACAGACAGGGGGGGAGAGAAAGACAGAAGACAGACAGACAGACAGGGGGAGAGAAAGACAGAAGACAGACAGACAGACAGGGGGAGAGAAAGACAGAAGACAGACAGACAGGGGGAGAGAAAGACAGAAGACAGACAGGGGGAGAGAAAGACAGAAGACAGACAGACAGACAGGGGGGAGAGAAAGACAGAGGACAGACAGACAGACAGACAGACAGGGGGAGAGAAAGACAGAAGACAGACAGACAGGGGGAGAGAAAAAGACAGAAGACAGACAGACAGGGGGGAGAGAAAGACAGACAGACAGGGGGAGAGAAAGACAGAAGACAGACAGACAGGGGGAGAGAAAGACAGAAGACAGACAGGGCGGGGAGAGAAAGACAGAAGACAGACAGGGGGGGGAGAAGGATTGAGAGAAAGAGAGAGAGAGTCTGTACCACTCACCGACACACTGGTTCCATTGATAGTGTTGTAGGTATCCCTGAGGACAGCTACACCGGTACCCTCCCACCAGGTTCTGACAGCCATGTTGACAACGGTGGTTACCATCACACTCATCCATATCTGCCAGGGAAACCACACACACACACAAACAAACACCCACACACACAGCATTACAATAGTTATGTGGCCATACAGTTATCGAACTGTACTGGATAGGTACAATCAAAAAGGTGAAGTTTCTACCAAATCCCTGAGAGATTGCCATATTGCCTATACCTATCTGATCTATATAAAGTGCCTAGGGGTATGGAGTCAGCTGATCTCGAGAGAGGCAGTGATTGGCTGACCTTCACAGCTCTGTCCATTGGGGTCCATTGAGAATCCTCTAGTACACTCGCAGTTGAAGCTGCCTGGGCTGTTCTGACACACACCATTAGAGCCACACAGAGCAGGGTCCGACCCACATTCATTATTATCTACAGAGAGAGAGAGAGACATTCATTACTATCTCCAGAAAGAGAGAGAGACATTCATTACTATCTACAGAGAGAGACACTCATTACTATCTACAGAGAGAGAGACTCATATCTATCTACAGAGAGAGAGACTCATTACTATCTACAGAGAGAGAGAGATGCATTACTATCTACAGAGAGAGAGACACGCATTACTATCTACAGAGAGAGAGCACTCATTACTATCTACAGAGAGAGAGACATGCATTACTATCTACAGAGAGAGAGACATGCATTACTATCTACAGAGAGAGACATTCATTACTATCTACAGAGAGACATTCATTACTATCTACAGAGAGAGCCATTACTATCTACAGAGAGAAACATTCATTACTATCTACAGAGAGACATTACTATCTACAGAGAGAGCGAGACATTACTATCTACAGAGAGAGACATTCATTACTATCTACAGAGAGAGACATTACTATCTACAGAGAGAGACATTCATTACTATCTACAGAGAGAGACATTACTATCTACAGAGAGAGAGACATGCATTACTATCTACAGAGAGAGACATTACTATCTACAGAGAGAGACATTACTATCTACAGAGAGAGACATTCATTACTATCTACAGAGAGAGAGAGACATTACTATCTACAGAGAGAGACATTCATTACTATCTACAGAGAGAGCGAGACATTACTATCTACAGAGAGAGACATTCATTACTATCTACAGAGAGAGACTCATTACTATCTACAGAGAGAGACATTCATTACTATCTACAGAGAGAGACATTCATTACTATCTACAGAGAGAGACATTCATTACTATCTACAGAGAGAGACATTACTATCTACACAGAGAGACATTCATTACTATCTACAGAGAGAGACATTACTATCTACAGAGAGAGACATTACTATCTACAGAGAGAGACATTCATTACTATCTACAGAGAGAGACATTACTATCTACAGAGAGAGACATTCATTACTATCTACAGAGAGAGACATTACTATCTACAGAGAGAGACATTCATTACTATCTACAGAGAGACATTACTATCTACAGAGAGAGACATTCATTACTATCTACAGAGAGAGACATTACTATCTACAGAGAGAGACATTCATTACTATCTACAGAGAGAGACTCATTACTATCTACAGAGAGAGACATTCATTACTATCTACAGAGAGAGACATTCATTACTATCTACAGAGAGAGACATTCATTACTATCTACAGAGAGAGACATTACTATCTACACAGAGAGACATTCATTACTATCTACAGAGAGAGACATTACTATCTACAGAGAGAGACATTACTATCTACAGAGAGAGACATTCATTACTATCTACAGAGAGAGACATTACTATCTACAGAGAGAGACATTCATTACTATCTACAGAGAGAGACATTACTATCTACAGAGAGAGACATTCATTACTATCTACAGAGAGACATTACTATCTACAGAGAGAGACATTCATTACTATCTACAGAGAGAGACATTACTATCTACAGAGAGAAACATTCATTACTATCTACAGAGAGACATTACTATCTACAGAGAGAGCGAGACATTACTATCTACAGAGAGAGACATTCATTACTATCTACAGAGAGAGACATTACTATCTACAGAGAGAGACATTCATTACTATCTACAGAGAGAGACATTACTATCTACAGAGAGAGAGACATGCATTACTATCTACAGAGAGAGACATTACTATCTACAGAGAGAGACATTACTATCTACAGAGAGAGACATTCATTACTATCTACAGAGAGAGAGAGACATTACTATCTACAGAGAGAGACATTCATTACTATCTACAGAGAGAGCGAGACATTACTATCTACAGAGAGAGACATTCATTACTATCTACAGAGAGAGACTCATTACTATCTACAGAGAGAGACATTCATTACTATCTACAGAGAGAGACATTCATTACTATCTACAGAGAGAGACATTACTATCTACACAGAGAGAGACATTACTATCTACAGAGAGAGACATTCATTACTATCTACAGAGAGAGACTCATTACTATCTACAGAGAGAGACATTCATTACTATCTACAGAGAGAGACATTCATTACTATCTACAGAGAGAGACATTCATTACTATCTACAGAGAGAGACATTACTATCTACACAGAGAGACATTCATTACTATCTACAGAGAGAGACATTACTATCTACAGAGAGAGACATTCATTACTATCTACAGAGAGAGACATTACTATCTACAGAGAGAGACATTCATTACTATCTACAGAGAGAGACATTCATTACTATCTACAGAGAGACATTACTATCTACAGAGAGAGACATTCATTACTATCTACAGAGAGAGACATTACTATCTATAGAGAGAGACATTACTATCTACAGAGAGAGAGACATGCATTACTATCTACAGAGAGAGACATTACTATCTACAGAGAGGCATTCATTACTATCTACAGAGAGAGACATTACTATCTACAGAGAGAGAGACATGCATTACTATCTACAGAGAGAAACATTATTATCTACAGAGAGAGACATTCATTACTATCTACAGAGAGAGAGAGAGATTACTATCTACAGAGAGAGACATTCATTACTATCTACAGAGAGAGACATTACTATCTACAGAGAGAGACATTCATTACTATCTACAGAGAGATACATTACTATCTACAGAGAGAGAGACTCATTACTATCTACAGAGAGAGACATTCATTACTATCTACAGAGAGAGAGAGACATTACTATCTACAGAGAGAGACATTCATTACTATCTACAGAGAGAGACATTACTATCTACAGAGAGAGACATTACTATCTACAGAGAGAGACATTACTATCTACAGAGAGAGACATTCATTACTATCTACAGAGAGAGACATTACTATCTACAGAGAGAGACATTCATTACTATCTACAGAGAGAGACATTACTATCTACACAGAGAGAGACATTACTATCTACAGAGAGAGACATTCATTACTATCTACAGAGAGAGACTCATTACTATCTACAGAGAGAGACATTACTATCTACAGAGAGAGACATTCATTACTATCTACAGAGAGAGACATTACTATCTACAGAGAGAGAGACATGCATTACTATCTACAGAGAGAGACATTACTATCTACAGAGAGAGACATTACTATCTACAGAGAGAGACATTCATTACTATCTACAGAGAGAGAGACATTACTATCTACAGAGAGAGACATTCATTACTATCTACAGAGAGAGCGAGACATTACTATCTACAGAGAGAGACATTCATTACTATCTACAGAGAGAGACTCATTACTATCTACAGAGAGAGACATTCATTACTATCTACAGAGAGAGACATTCATTACTATCTACAGAGAGAGACATTCATTACTATCTACAGAGAGAGACATTACTATCTACACAGAGAGAGACATTACTATCTACAGAGAGAGACATTCATTACTATCTACAGAGAGAGACTCATTACTATCTACAGAGAGAGACATTCATTACTATCTACAGAGAGAGACATTCATTACTATCTACAGAGAGAGACATTACTATCTACACAGAGAGACATTCATTACTATCTACAGAGAGAGACATTACTATCTACAGAGAGAGACATTCATTACTATCTACAGAGAGAGACATTACTATCTACAGAGAGAGACATTCATTACTATCTACAGAGAGAGACATTCATTACTATCTACAGAGAGACATTACTATCTACAGAGAGAGACATTCATTACTATCTACAGAGAGAGACATTACTATCTATAGAGAGAGACATTACTATCTACAGAGAGAGACATTCATTACTATCTACAGAGAGAGACATTCATTACTATCTACAGAGAGACATTACTATCTACAGAGAGAGACATGCATTACTATCTACAGAGAGAAACATTATTATCTACAGAGAGAGACATTCATTACTATCTACAGAGAGAGAGAGAGATTACTATCTACAGAGAGAGACATTCATTACTATCTACAGAGAGAGACATTACTATCTACAGAGAGAGACATTCATTACTATCTACAGAGAGATACATTACTATCTACAGAGAGAGAGACTCATTACTATCTACAGAGAGAGACATTCATTACTATCTACAGAGAGAGAGAGACATTACTATCTACAGAGAGAGACATTCATTACTATCTACAGAGAGAGACATTCATTACTATCTATAGAGAGAGAGAGACATTACTATCTACAGAGAGAGACATTCATTACTATCTACAGAGAGAGAGAGACATTACTATCTACAGAGAGAGAGATACATTACTATCTGGAAGGAGAGCGGGAGAAGAGAGGAGGAGAGTGGGGGTGAGCGAGAGGTAGAGAGAGAAAGACCATTGGTCAACAACAGACTGTCTGAGTGACTTGCTGACTGATTTACTGACTGACTGACTGACTGACTGGGTGCATCTGTTTGACCTTGGCCAGTGCAGGACCAATGGGAATGGTCTCAAATATGCAACCTACACCCACCTTGTTACTCGGGCTAGGTAAAACTAATTCACCACAGACTGACTGGCTGATTGACCAATGGACGGAGGGAGGCTGTCTAGCCACAAAGTCATGGGAGCTGAAGTGCGGAATGGAAAACCCCTGTTGTAACCATGGCAACAGACTGCAAAATTCCACAACAAGTCATTGTTAAGTTGTCATGGCGACAGTTCAGTTGAGCCCAATCTGATGTGTGATAGCAGACGGAGAACATTAAAGAGACTTTTTATGGGGAGAGATTGAAGATAAGTGGCTACATTTTGGTTATGTTTGTAAAGCCTATTCGAGTGGAGGAGGGAGGAGTTTGTGTGTGTGTGTGTGTGTGTGTGTGTGTGTGTGTTTGTGTGTGTGTGTGTGTGTTACCTATGCAGGCAGTATGGTGCTGGGTGAAGCCTGGAGGACATTTGCAGGTGAATCCTCCGATGGTGTTCACACACAGGAACTGACAGTTGTGCTGTTTGCTCTGACACTCATCCAGATCTGAGAGGAGGGGGAGAGAGAGAGAGAGAGGGGGATAGAGAGAGGGGGATAGGGAGAGAGGGGATAGAGAGAGGGGGATAGGGAGAGAGGGGATAGAGAGAGAGAGGGATAGAGAGAGGGGGAAAGAGAGAGAGAGGGATAGAGAGAGAGGGGGATAGAGAGAGTAAAGGTTAGATTCCAGCTCCACAACTGTATAGAGTTAGTTTCCAGTCCTTCTCCTGTCAGTGACCTGTTGATGAACTGCCACAGAACCAGACCCCGGAAACATGGTGGATACCAGGCGGAAAGTTTGTGCGTGTGTCTGAATGTGTGTGTCTGAGTGTGTTTGTGTCTGTGTGAGTGAGTGTGTATGTGTGTCTGTGCGTGTCTGTGTGCATGAGCATGTGTAGATACTGCCCTAGGGTAAACATAGCTGTCGCCAAGAGTGGTAATGAGCAATATGGACCAATTCTGTTTGTATAAACTCCCCAAACTGACCATACACACTGATAAACACATGACCTACCAGACGCTACAGATCACAATCTCTGCTCACCACACACACGGAAATGCACACACTGGGTGTGTGAGGCTGTCACTGTGACTGTGTGTGTTGTTGTGTGTGTGTCTGTGCATGTCTCACCTCGGCAGCTCTTGCCGTCCTCCTGCAGGATGTATCCTCTGGGACAGGAACAGAGGTAGCTTCCCTCTGTGTTCTTACAGAGGAAGTTACACGGCTTAGGAGCCTGCACACACTCATCCATATCTACACAGGAGAGACAAGTTACACTCATCCACATCTACACAGGAGAGACAAGTTACACTCATCCATATCTACACAGGAGAGACAAGTTACACTCATCCATATCTACACAGGAGAGAGACAAGTTCCACTCATCCATATCTACACAGGAGAGACAAGTTACACTCATCCATATCTACACAGGAGAGAGAGAAGTTACACTCATCCACATCTACACAGGAGAGAGAGAAGTTACACTCATCCATATCTACACAGGAGAGAGAGAAGTTACACTCATCCATATCTACACAGGAGAGACAAGTTACGCTCATCCATATCTACACAGGAGAGAGACAAGTTACACTCATCCACATCTACACAGGAGAGAGAAGTTACACTCATCCATATCTAGAGAGGAGAGAGAGAAGCTACCCTCATCCATATCTACACAGGAGAGAGAAGTTACACTCATCCATATCTAGACAGGAGAGAGAGAAGTTACACTCATCCACATCTAGAGAGGAGAGAGAAGTTACACTCATCCACATCTACACAGGAGAGAGAAAAGTTACACTCATCCATATCTACACAGGAGAGAGAAGTTACACTCATCCATATCTAGAGAGGAGAGAGAGAAGCTACACTCATCCACATCGAGAGGAGAGAGAAGTTACACTCATCCACATCTAGAGAGGAGAGAGAGAAGTTATACTCATCCACATCTACACAGGAGAGAGAAGTTACACTCATCCATATCTACACAGGAGAGAGAGAAGTTACACTCATCCACATCTACACAGGAGAGAGAGAAGTTACACTCATCCACATCTACACAGGAGAGAGAAGTTACACTCATCCATATCTACACAGGAGAGAGAAGTTACACTCATCCACATCTACACAGGAGAGAGAGAAGTTACACTCATCCATATCTACACAGGAGAGAGAAGTTACACTCATCCATATCTACACAGGAGAGAGAAGTTACACTCATCCATATCTACACAGGAGAGAGAAGTTACACTCATCCACATCTACACAGGAGAGAGAGAAGTTACACTCATCCATATCTACACAGGAGAGAGAAGTTACACTCATCCATATCTACACAGGAGAGAGAGAAGTTACACTCATCCATATCTACACAGGAGAGAGAAGTTACACTCATCCATATCTACACAGGAGAGAGGGAGGAGAACGCCTGGTCAAAGGTAGTGCACTAAGTAGGTAATAGAGTGTGATTTGGGGCTGGACCTTAGACAGTGTTAGTGTCGTAGTCTTACCCACACACCGGGTGCCAGTGATATCTGTGGTGTACCCAGTTTTACACACACAGCTGTAGGAGCCCAGGCTGTTGACACACTGTCCGTTCACACACAGGTTCCCCATCACACGACACTCATCTATGTCTGAGGGAGAGAGAGTCCTGTCAACTACAACATTATCATAATAAACACACACTTATCAATGTCTGAGGGAGAGAGAGTCCTGTCAACTACAACATTATCATAATAAACACACACTCATCTATGTCTGAGGGAGAGAGAGTCCTGTCAACTACAACATTATCATAATAAACACACACTTATCAATGTCTGAGGGAGAGAGAGTCCTCTCAACTACAACATTATCATAATAAACACACACTCATCTATGTCTGAGGGAGAGAGAGTCCTGTCAACTACAACATTATCATAATAAACACACACTTATCAATGTCTGAGGGAGAGAGAGTCCTCTCAACTACAACATTATCATAATAAACACACACTCATCTATGTCTGAGGGAGAGAGAGTCCTGTCAACTACAACATTATCATAATAAACACACACTTATCAATGTCTGAGGGAGAGAGAGTCCTCTCAACTACAACATTATCATAATAAACACACACTCATCTGCATTTGCCTGAGTAGTCCTCAGGTAGATCCCAACCGTCCATAAAGTGGAGGTAGTTTGATGAGACCTGAAGACAATGTGATGTCACAGAGCTATTGCCTCGGCTTTAGCTCAGTGGACTAGTGATTGTGTACCATCCATGGTGCAGGGTTGTGTATAGATATGAGTGAGTATTTCTACCTTTGCCGTCTGTTGTGTATCCGGGCCCCAGTGGACACATCTTCTTGTAGTGTGTGGTCCCAGGAAGAGGACACAGCTCACAGTTAGAGCCCCAGCCTCGTCCTCCGTCACAGCAACACTCAGACTTAGTCACACTGTTCCTGTTACTGGACTGCATCTGGCACAGTGTAGTCAACACCTCCGTGAAACACAGTCCCTGGCGGTTATCTAGATGAGAGGGAGAGGGAGAGAGAGAGAGAGTGAGTGAGAGATAGAGTGAGAGTGTGAGTAAGAGAGATGTAGGGAAAGGGGTGTATTTACCTATACAGTCAGTCTGTGTAGGGTTGGCGCTGAAGCCTTGGTCACACCTGCAGCGATAGCTTCCAACCGTGTTCTCACAACGTCCGTTCTCACAGATACCTGGCTTAGCAGAGCATTCGTTCAGATCTACACACACACACACACACACACACACACACACACACACACACACACACACACACACACACACACACACACACACACACACACACACACACACACACACACACACACACACACACACACACACACACACACGGTGGAGATGTAGTGATTAAATCAATCCAGAACAGATCGTAGTGTAGTCTGCATAAAACTATATCAGATATTGTGAGATGAATGTCAGTTTATTGCAGTAGTTCACCAGATGGACAAATCCCCATGAAGTGTGATGGTTCCAACCTCAACGGAACCCTACATGAACTACAGATCCATTAGCACATGTATTGTTTGCTACTACAAGTAGATGATAGGAATATTGTATGTGTGTACATTGTATGGGATCATACTCCTCTTTGGTGTCTTGGTAAGTTTGGTGTATATGTGAATTGAATAACCCCATAACATAAACCAGCCATGAACTGGTGATAAAACCAGAATTGTATGTGTTAGTGTGTGTTTCTTACCTATGCAGCCCTCTCCGTTAGGGGCCCGTGTGTAACCAGGGTTACAGATACACATGTAGGTCCCGATGAGGTTCTTACAGCGCATCCCTCTGCTCTCACAGTCATCCAGCCCATCCTCACACTCATTCTGGTCTGCAGGGGAGGGGAGAGAACACACACGTGAGTATGTGTACAATAATGTGTGTGCTTATATCTGAGTGTGTGTGTGTGAGCGTGCGTACGTGCGTGAATTTGTGCACAAGTGTGTGTCGAAGCTTGTGTGTGTGTGCGCATGTGTGTATGTGTGTATGTGTGTGACAAAGTGCTTTCCTGAGTAACAGAGGATGTGTGTTTCCAGCCCTCCCAGAGTATATAAAGGTCTGTTTATAATAGTAATGTAAATACCAGCCTATAGTCCACACACTGACATCTTCCTCCTGTCTCCTGTCTGTCTCTGACTCAACACTGGTTCCCTCTCCTCCCCTTGTAAAACCCTTGTTATGCTCTCTCTCTCCCACACAGTGTTTATAAAGTCTTATTCCGATACAGAGAGTTGAGGCAGGGGTGAGGTGGAGACTCCAAGCCTTATGTAAGATGGTAGATAGCTGAAGCCTCATACAGTGACGTCACCGGGGATGAGAAGTAACTGTCACCTCAGAATCCTAAAAGACATTTCTGGTTTAGCTGCACTGTACTGACGACAGACTATGGAATGTTGAATGTTTCTCTACATTCCCATAGTCCCTGCTGTTCCTAGTCTCTACAGTCCATTTAGTATCTATAGCAGATTCCAGTCCCTGCTGTTCCTAGTCTCTACAGTCCATTTAGTATCTATAGCAGATTCCAGTCCCTGCTGTACCTACAGTCTCTACAGTCCATTTAGTATCTATAGCAGATTCCAGTCCCTGCTGTACCTATAGTCTCTACAGTCCATTTAGTATCTATAGCAGATTCCAGTCCCTGCTGTACCTAGTCTCTACAGTCCATTTAGTATCTATAGCAGATTCCAGTCCCTGCTGTACCTAGTCTCTACAGTCCATTTAGTATCTATAGCAGATTCCAGTCCCTGCTGTACCTAGTCTCTACAGTCCATTTAGTATCTATAGCAGATTCCAGTCCCTGCTGTACCTACAGTCTCGACAATCCATTTAGTATCTATAGCAGATTCCAGTCCCTGCTGTACCTATAGTCTCTACAGTCCATTTAGTATCTATAGCAGATTCCAGTCCCTGCTGTACCTATAGTCTCTACAGTCCATTTAGTATCTATAGCAGATTCCAGTCCCTGCTGTACCTATAGTCTCTACAGTCCATTTAGTATCTATAGCAGATTCCAGTCCCTGCTGTACCTAGTCTCTACAGTCCATTTAGTATCTATAGCAGATTCCAGTCCCTGCTGTACCAACAGTCTCGACAGTCCATTTAGTATCTATAGCAGATTCCAGTCCCTGCTGTACCTATAGTCTCCACAGTCCATTTAGTATCTATAGCAGATTCCAGTCCCTGCTGTACCTATAGTCTCGACAGTCCATTTAGTATCTATAGCAGATTCCAGTCCCTGCTGTACCTATAGTCTCGACAGTCCATTTAGTATCTATAGCAGATTCCAGTCCCTGCTGTACCTATAGTCTCTACAGTCCATTTAGTATCTATAGCAGATTCCAGTCCCTGTGGTACCTACAGTCTCCACAGTCCATTTAGTATCTATAGCAGATTCCAGCCACTGCCATACCTACAGGCCCTAAAGTAAGATATCTATAGTATATTATAAACTGGGTGATTCGAACCCTGAATGCTGATTGGCTGACAGCCATGGTATGTCAGACCGTATACCATGGGTATAACTGTCACGCCCTGACCTTAGTTATCTTTGTTTTCTTTATTATTTTGGTTAGGTCAGGGTGTGACAAGGGTGGTTGGTTTAGTTTTTGTATTGTCTAGGTGTTTTCCCTGTCTAGGGTTTTTTGTATATCTATGGGGTTTTAGTATGTCTAAGTACATGTAGGTCTATGGTGGCCTGAATTGGTTCCCAATCAGAGACAGCTGTTTATCGTTGTCTCTGATTGGGGATCCTATTTAGGTTGCCATTTTCCATTTTGGTTTTGTGGGTTATTGTCTATGTGTAGTTGCCTGTCAGTACGCGTGTATCATAGCGTCTGTGCAGTTTTGTATAGATTGTTCAGTGTTTATTCTTCATTATAAGAAGTATGTATTCTTATCACGCTGCGCATTGGTCTCCTTGTTATGATGAACGTGACAATAACAAACAAATGTTTACTGCTCTAATTACATTGGTAACCAGTTTATAATAGCAATAGGCACTCTGTGCGTTGTGCTTAAGAACAGCCCTTAGCAGTGGTACATTGGCCCTATACTACACCCCTTAGGCCTTATTGCTTAAATCCAGTCCCTATTGACCTATAGTAAGATATCTATAGCAGATTCCAGTCCCTACAGGCCTATAGTAGATATCTACAGCAGATTCCAGTCCCTACAGGCCTACAGTAAGATATCTATAGCAGATTCCAGTCCCCACAGGCCTACAGTAAGATATCTATAGCAGATTCAAGTCCCTACAGGCCTATAGTAAGATATCTATAGCAGATTCCAGT
>NW_027013460.1:343573-356073 GCF_036934945.1 Oncorhynchus masou masou | reverse complement strand
ACACTAATCAATATCTAGAACACAGAGATAGAACACTCATCAATATCTAGAACACAGAGATAGAACACTCATCAATATCTAGAACATAGAGATAGAACACACAGATCAATAACTGTAATAATCACACAGAATAGTGAGTTGTGCTCTAGTCTAATGTATGTTTCTACTGTTAGTCTAAAATGACCTCTACTCTTACCAACTGATCCTGTTACTAACTAAACACAACACCAGTGACTTCTTGGAACTACAGAGCATGGAGTGGAATAGAAAGAGCTCTGTACATGACTGTATCTCTTCATCACTCTCACTCTATAAACATACAGAGTATGTGTGTGTGTGTGTGTGTGTGTGTGTGTGTGTGTGTGTGTGTGTGTGAGTGTGTGTCTGTGTGTCTGTGTGTGTGTGTGTGTGTGTGTGTGTGTGTGTGTGTGTGTGTGTGTGTGTGTGTGTGTGTGTGTGTGTGTGTGTGTGTGTGTGTGTGTGTGTGTGTGTGTGTGTGTGTGAATGAAGGGCAGGATCAGAAGTGCGTGTGTGTGTGTGTGTGTGTGTGTGTGTGTGTGTGTGTGTGTGTGTGTGTGTGTGTGTGTGTGTGTGTGTGTGTGTGTGTGTGTGCGTGTGTTAGGTTCTAAGTTTACCACTAAACTACCAAAATGTTGGTATCTTTCAAGGATTTTTGTAATCTATCACAAGACATCTAGTGGCCCTTTTGCGTACTGCAATTATCTCTGGCTCTCTGTGTAGCCTTATCAAATGTAAAATATATGAAATAATTAAATAAGATGATTAGAAAAAATAGAATGACAAAGCTGTAAAATAATATAGTAAATATAGAGATGCTTTTTGTGATGAATGAGGCTATTTCCTCTGTAACCATTCGGTCTATCTACTAGAAACTCATGGTCAATATGGACACAGATGAAAAAACTAAAGGGATACGATACATGAATACATTTTTCTAAAGTTATTCAAGTATAAATGACCAAAGTTACGATAGATTGCCATAGATTTTTGGTTAATTACCAAAATGACTGAAGATTTCCAAGCATATGTATGTTACCTTCACAGGTCTCGTCCTGTATATAGTAGCCAAGTGGGCAGATACACCTGTAGGAACCATCCAGATTCTGACAGGTGCCTGGACCACAAGTCCCAGGGTTCACTGCACACTCATTGATGTCTGGGAGACAGAACACACACCACATTACACACACTCAGTTAAACTCTTTAGAAATTAAACAAAGTTAATACAACATGGAAATACTACAGATAATGTTGCTATGAGAGGAGAGAGAGACTGAGAAGAGGGTTGAGAGAGTGATGAAAGAATTGAGATAACGTGAAGGAAAAGGAGACAGGTGAGAAAACTAAGAGGAGAGAGAAATGGATGACAAAGGCGTGAGAGGAGTGTGAGAGGAGAGAGTATTGACAGAATGAAGGGAGGAGAGAGTTAGAGAGGAGTGTGAGAGGAGAGAGTAATGACAGAATGAAGGGAGGAGAGTGTTAGAGAGGAGTGTGAGAGGAGAGTAATGACAGAATGAAGGGAGGAGAGAGTAATGACAGAATGAAGGGAGGAGAGTGTTAGAGAGGAGTGTGAGAGGAGAGAGTAATGACAGAATGAAGGGAGGAGAGAGTTGACAGAATGTGAGAGGAGAGACAGAGTGGAGAGAGAGGAGTGTGAGAGGAGAGAGTAATGACAGAATGAAGGGAGGAGAGAGTTAGAGAGGAGTGTGAGAGGAGAGAGTAATGACAGAATGAAGGGAGGAGAGAGTTAGAGAGGAGTGTGAGAGGAGAGAGTAATGACAGAATGAAGGGAGGAGAGAGTTAGAGAGGAGTGTGAGAGGAGAGAGTAATGACAGAATGAAGGGAGGAGAGAGTTAGAGAGGAGTGTGAGAGGAGAGAGTAATGACAGAATGAAGGGAGGAGAGAGTTAGAGAGGAGTGTGAGAGGAGAGAGTAATGACAGAATGAAGGGAGGAGAGTGTTAGAGAGGAGTGTGAGAGGAGAGAGTAATGACAGAATGAAGGGAGGAGAGAGTTAGAGAGGAGTGTGAGAGGAGAGAGTAATGACAGAATGAAGGGAGGAGAGTGTTAGAGAGGAGTGTGAGAGGAGAGAGTAATGACAGAATGAAGGGAGGAGAGAGTTAGAGAGGAGTGTGAGAGGAGAGAGTAATGACAGAATGAAGGGAGGAGAGAGTTAGAGAGGAGTGTGAGAGGAGAGAGTAATGACAGAATGAAGGGAGGAGAGAGTTAGAGAGGAGTGTGAGAGGAGAGAGTAATGACAGAATGAAGGGAGGAGAGAGTTAGAGAGGAGTGTGAGAGGAGAGAGTAATGACAGAATGAAGGGAGGAGAGAGTTAGAGAGGAGTGTGAGAGGAGAGTAATGACAGAATGAAGGGAGGAGAGAGTTAGAGAGGAGTGTGAGAGGAGAGAGTAATGACAGAATGAAGGGAGGAGAGAGTTAGAGAGGAGTGTGAGAGGAGAGAGTAATGACAGAATGAAGGGCAGGATTAGAAGGGAGGAGAGAGTAGAGAGGAAGGAGATAAGGAGAGAGTAATGACAGAATGAAGGGAGGAGAGAGTTAGAGAGGAAGGAGATAAGGAGAGAGTAATGACAGGAGGAAGAGAGGAGAGAGATAGAAAGGAAGGAGATAAGGAGAGAGAGTAATGACAGGAGGAAGAGGGAGGAGAGAGGAGAGATAGAGAGGAAGGAGATAAGGAGAGAGTAATGACAGGAGGAAGAGAGGAGAGAGATAAAAGGAAGGAGATAAGGAGAGAGAGTAATGACAGGAGGGATGGAGATCAGAAGAGAGGAGAGAGATAGAGAGGAAGGAGATAAGGAGAAATTAATGACAGGAGGATAGGGAGGAGAGAGATAGAGAGGAAGGAGATAAGGAGAGAGTAATGACAGGAGGAGGAGGAAGAGAGGAGAGAGATAGAGAGGAAGGAGATAAGGAGAGAGTAATGACAGGAGGAAGAGAGGAGAGAGATAGAGAGGAAGGAGATAAGGAGAGAGTAATGACAGGAGGAAGAGAGGAGAGAGATAGAAAGGAAGGAGATAAGGAGAGAGAGTAATGACAGGAGGATGGTAGGGATCAGAAGAGAGGAGAGAGATAGAGAGGAAGGAGATAAGGAGAAATTAATGACAGGAGGAAGGGAGGAGAGAGATAGAGAGGAAGGAGATAAGGAGAGAGTAATGACAGGAGGAAGAGAGGAGAGAGATAGAGAGGAAGGAGATAAGGAGAGAGTAATGACAGGAGGAAGAGAGGAGAGAGATAGAGAGGAAGGAGATAAGGGAGAGAGTAATGACAGGAGGAAGGGAGGAGAGAGATAGAGAGGAAGGAGATAAGGAGAGAGAGTAATGACAGGAGGAAGATGGGAGGAGAGAGATAGAGAGGAAGGAGATAAGGAGAGAATAATGACAGGAGGAAGAGAGGAGAGAGATAGAGAGGAAGGAGATAAGGAGAAATTAATGACAGGAGGAAGGGAGGAGAGAGATAGAGAGGAAGGAGATAAGGAAAGAGAGTAATGAAAGGAGGAAGAGAGGAGAGAGATAGAGAGGAAGGAGATAAGGAGAGAGAGTAATGACAGGAGGATGGGAGGAGAGAGTTAGAGAGGAAGGAGATAAGGAGAGAGAGTAATGACAGGAGGATGGTAGGGATCAGAAGAGAGGAGAGAGATAGAGAGGAAGGAGATAAGGAGAAATTAATGACAGGAGGAAGGGAGGAGAGAGATAGAGAGGAAGGAGATAAGGAGAGAGTAATGACAGGATGAGGGGAGGAGAGATAGAGGAAGGAGACAAGGAGAGAGTAATGACAGGAGGAAGGGAGGAGAGAGATAGAGAGGAAGGAGACAAGGAGAGAGTCATGTGACAGTTCCTCACCAACACAAATTCTTCCGTCGGCGCTGAGTTCGTAGCCATCGCGACACACACACACGAAGGAGCCCAGGATGTTAATACAGTTCCCGTTCCTACACAGCCCTCTCTGGCTCGAACACTCATCCGTATCTGGTAACACAGGCGGAAAGATAAACACACACCGTACACACACTGCCTCGGCCTTTAGCTCAGTGGGCTAACACGGTCCTGTGGCGTGCAGAAGACCTGGCTTCAAAACAAAGTTAGTCACACACACACACCTACCTATGCAGTCATTGTTGTGTGAGAGCTGAAAGCCTGGGTAACACAGGCAGTTATAGGATCCCACTGTGTTCTTACATGTCCCGTTTCCACACGGCTGTCTCTCACACTCATCCACATCTACAACAACAGGAGAACATCATTACAACATCAGCACAACACTATCACAACCTACTGGCAACCACTCTCTCACCAGGTCCAGTGCCAACAAGGACTACTTGACTGAGTACTTATTACAAACTATCCACTAGTGGAGGCCAATGAGTTATGATTGAACTGCATGTTACTTTGGAGAGAGGAGTGAGCCTTGTGATAATTAGATTCAGCTCGATGGACCATGAAAAATAACTACAGCACTATTCACTAATATGACTCATGGAAGATTAGAGGTTGTTGTTGTTGTACTCACCTATACACATGGCCAGGTCTGATGTAGCCTTGAAACCATTGGGGCAGATACAGCGATAGCTTCCCAACGTATCAATACACTGGCCTGGGCTACACACTCCTGGGTTCTCTACACACTCATTGCGATCTGTAGAGAGAGAGAGGGAGCGAGAGAGAGAGAGAGAAAGAGAGAGAGAGAGAGAGAGCGAGAGAGGGAGAGGGAGCGAGAGAGGGAGAGGGAGCGAGAGAGGGAGAGGGAGCGAGAGAGAGAGGTAGAGAGAGGGAGAGAGGGAGAGAGAGAGAGGGAGCATGAGAGAGAGAGACAGACCACAGGACTAACCCCCACAGTGAGACTGGGATAGACCACAGGACTAACCCCTACAGTGAGACTGGGACAGACCACAGGACTAACCCCCACAGTGAGACTGGGACAGACCACAGGACTAACCCCCACAGTGAGACTGGGACAGACCACAGGACTAACCCCCACAGTGAGACTGGGACAGACCACAGGACTAACCCCCACAGTGAGACTGGGACAGACCACAAGACTAACCCCCACAGTGAGACTGGGACAGACCACAGGACTAACCCCCACAGTGAGACTGGGACAGGGTCTCATTAAGGCCACTCAGTGTACACTCTGTTACTGTAGTTACTGTGGTCTACAGTGTAGACTCTGTTACTGTAGTTACTGTGGTCTACAGTGTAGACTCTGCTACTGTAGTTACTGTTGTCTACAGTGTACTCTGTGTTACTGTAGTTACTGTGGGCTACAGTGTACAATTTGTTGCTGTTGTTACTGTGGTCTACAGTGTACACTCTGTTGCTGTAGTTACTGTGGTCTACAGTGTACCCTCTGTTACTGTAGTTACTGTGGTCTACAGTGTATACTCTGTTACTGTAGATACTGTGGTCTACAGTGTACCCTCTGTTACTGTAGTTACTGTGGTTTACAGTGTTCAATCTGTTACTGTAGTTACTGTGGTCTACAGTGTATACTCTGTTCTACAGTGTATACTCTGTTACTGTAGTTACTGTGGTCTACAGTGTATACTCTGTTACTGTAGTTACTGTGGTCTAAGTGTATACTGTTACTGTAGTTACTGTGGTCTAAGTGTACCCTCTGTTACTGTAGTTACTGTGGTCTACAGTGTATACTCTGTTACTGTAGTTACTGTGGTCTACAGTGTACCCTCTGTTACTGTAGTTACTGTGGTTTACAGTGTTCACTCTGTTACTGTAGTTACTGTGGTCTACAGTGTATACTATGTTGCTGCAGTTACTGTGGTCTACAGTGTATACTCTGTTACTGTAGTTACTGTGGTCTACAGTGTACCCTCTGTTACTGTAGTTACTGTGGTCTACAGTGTATACTCTGTTACTGTAGTTACTTTGGTCTACAGTGTATACTCTGTAACTGTAGTTACTGTGGTCTACAGTGTACACTGTGTTACTGTAGTTACTGTGGTCTACAGTGTACCCTCTGTTACTGTAGTTACTTTGGTCTACAGTGTATACTCTGTTACTGTAGGTACTGTGGTCTACAGTGTATACTCTGTTACTGTAGGTACTGTGGTCTACAGTGTATACTCTGTCACTGTAGTTACTGTGGTCTACAGGGTACACTTTGTTACTGTAGGTACTGTGGTCTACAGTGTACACTGTGTTACTTTAGTTACTGTGGTCTACAGTGTATACTCTGTTACTGTAGTTACTGTGGTCTACAGTGTACAATTTGTTGCTGTAGTTACTCTGGTCTACAGTGTACACTCTGTTGCTGTAGTTACTGTGGTCTACAGTGTACCCTCTGTTACTGTAGTTACTGTGGTCTACAGTGCATACTCTGTTACTGTAGTTACTGTGGTCTACAGTGTACCCTCTGTTACTGTAGTTACTGTGGTTTACAGTGTTCACTCTGTTACTGTAGTTACTGTGGTCTAAGTGTATACTCTGTTACTGTAGTTACTGTGGTCTAAGTGTATACTCTGTTACTGTAGTTACTGTGTATACTGTGTCACTCTGTTACTGTAGTAGTTACTGTGGTCTAAGTGTATACTCTGTTACTGTAGTTACTGTGGTCTACACCTCCACTGTGTTTGGTTACACATAAAAGCAGGAAGAACAACAGGATGCTGCTATTGAAAAGGCTGGGTCCATATTAAAGGCGTACATTCCTTTCTCACACAGCTCCTCTTGAGGGACGTGCTGCTCTCGAGGCTTTCCTCTCATCATAATCCCGGGTGTTTAGCAGGGAGAGCACTGTGGGGGACTACAGGCCAGTAAAGCCCAGACGAGCTCCTCTAGGAGGGGTAAGATATGCAGCACAGCCCCCTGGTCACTGACACATGCCTCACATACTCACTAACTAACGACTAACCAGGACAGCATGTCTAACACATTCTTCTACTTGTCCAACACACACATTATTCTGTTCTTCTATCCCTCTCCGTCTGTCTGTTGGTCTGTCTGTCTCTATGGTGCCAGTCTGTTTGTTATTTAGACTAGAAATCCATTGTCTTTGTCATGTCATTGAACAAAAATGTTTGGCATGACAAAATAATTGTATTTGGGATGGCAACGACAGAAATATACTGACACCAGGAATAGGGGATCTATTTAGAAAACATTCATTTTTCTGCTCCCTTTCTTCTCCTCCCTGACACTCAGCCTATCCTCCCCCATCCTTAACCAGACACTATCCTCCCCCATCCTTACCCAGACACTATCCTCCCCCATCCTTACCCAGACACTATCCTCCCCCATCCTTACCCAGACACTATCCTCTCCCATCCTTACCCAGACACTATCCTCCCCCATCCTTACCCAGACACTATCCTCCCCCATCCTTACCCAGACACTATCCTCCCCCATCCTTACCCAGACACTATCCTCCCCCATCCTTACCCAGACACTATCCTCCCCCATCTTTACCCAGACACTATCCTCCCCCATCTTTACCCAGACACTATCCTCCCCCATCCTTACCCAGACACTATCCTCCCCCATCCTTACCCAGACACTATCCTCCCCCATCCTTACCCAGACACTATCCTCCCCCATCTTTACCCAGACACTATCCTCCCCCATCTTTACCCAGACACTATCCTCCCCCATCCTTACCCAGACACTATCCTCCCCATCTTTACCCAGACACTATCCTCCCCCATCTTTACCCAGACACTATCCTCCCCCATCCTTACCCAGACACTATCCTCCCCCATCCTTACCCAGACACTATCCTCCCCATCCTTACCCAGACACTATCCTCCCCCATCCTTACCCAGACACTATCCTCCCCATCCTTACCCAGACACTATCCTCCCCCATCCTTACCCAGACACTATCCTCCCCATCTTTACCCAGACACTATCCTCCCCCATCCTTACCCAGACACTATCCCCCTCCTTACCCCCATCCTTACCCAGACACTACTCCCCCATCCTTACCCAGACACTATCCTCCCCCATCCTTACCCAGACACTATCCTCCCCCATCTTTACCCAGACACTATCCTCCCCATCTTTACCCAGACACTATCCTCCCCCATCTTTACCCAGACACTATCCTCCCCCATCCTTACCCAGACACTATCCTCCCCCATCCTTACCCAGACACTATCCTCCCCCATCCTTACCCAGACACTATCCTCCCCCATCCTTACCCAGACACTATCCTCCCCCATCCTTACCCAGACACTATCCTCCCCCATCCTTACCCAGACACTATCCTCCCCCATCTTTACCCAGACACTATCCTCCCCCATCTTTACCCAGACACTATCCTCCCCCATCCTTACCCAGACACTATCCTCCCCATCTTTACCCAGACACTATCCTCCCCCATCTTTACCCAGACACTATCCTCCCCCATCTTTACCCAGACACTATCCTCCCCCATCCTTACCAGACACTATCCTCCCCCATCTTTACCCAGACACTATCCTCCCCCATCTTTACCCAGACACTATCCTCCCCATCTTTACCCAGACACTATCCTCAGACCCCATCCTTACCCAGACACTATCCTCCCCCATCCTTACCCAGACACTATCCTCCCCCATCCTTACCCAGACACTATCCTCCCCATCCTTACCCAGACACTATCCTCCCCCATCCCCATCTTTACCCAGACACTATCCTCCCCCATCCTTACCCAGACACTATCCTCCCCCATCCTTACCCAGGCACTATCCTCTCCAATCCTTACCCAGACACTATCCTCTCCCATTCTTACCCAGACACTATCCTCCCCCATCTTTACCCAGACCCTATCCTCCCCATTTTTACCCAGACACTATCCTCCCCCATCCTTACCCAGACACTATCCTCCCCATCCTTACCCAGACACTATCCTCCCCCATCCTTACCCAGACACTATCCTCCCCATCTTTACCCAGACACTATCCTCCCCCATTCTTACCCAGACACTATCCTCCCCCATCCTTACCCAGACACTATCCTCCCCATCTTTACCCAGACACTATCCTCCCCCATCCTTACCCAGACACTATCCTCCCCATCCTTACCCAGACACTATCCTCCCCCATCCTTACCCAGACACTATCCTCCCCCATCTTTACCCAGACACTATCCTCCCCATCTTTACCCAGACACTATCCCTCCCATTCTTACCCAGACACTATCCTCCCCCATCCTTACCCAGACACTATCCTCCCCCATCCTTACCCAGACACTATCCTCACCCATTCTTACCCAGACACTAGCCTCCCCCATCTTTACCCAGACACTATCCTCTCCCCATTTTACCCAGACACTATCCTCCCCCATCCTTACCCAGACACTATCCTCCCCCATCCTTACCCAGACACCAGCCTCCCCCATCCTTACCCAGACACCAGCCTCCCCCATCCTTACCCAGACACTATCCTCTCCCATTCTTACCCAGACACTATCCTCCCCCATCTTTACCCAGACCCTATCCTCCCCATTTTTACCCAGACACTATCCTCCCCCATCCTTACCCAGACACTATCCTCCCCATCCTTACCCAGACACTATCCTCCCCCATCCTTACCCAGACACTATCCTCCCCCATCCTTACCCAGACACTATCCTCCCCATCCTTACCCAGACACTATCCTCCCCCATCTTTACCCAGACACTATCCTCCCCCATCCTTACCCAGACACTATCCTCCCCCATCCTTACCCAGACACTATCCTCCCCATCCTTACCCAGACACTATCCTCTCCCATCCTTACCCAGACACTATCCTCCCCCATCCTTACCCAGACACTATCCTTCCCCATCCTTACCCAGACACTATCCTCCCCATTCTTACCCAGACACTATCCTCCCCCATCTTTACCCAGACACTATCCTCCCCATTTTTACCCAGACACTATCCTCCCCCATCCTTACCCAGACACTATCCTCCCCATCCTTACCCAGACACTATCCTCCCCCATCCTTACCCAGACACTATCCTCCCCCATCTTTACCCAGACACTATCCTCCCCCATCCTTACCCAGACACTATCCTCCCCCATCCTTACCCAGACACTATCCTCCCCATCCTTACCCAGACACTATCCTCCCCCATCCTTACCCAGACACTATCCTCCCCCATCCTTACCCAGACATCCTTACCCAGACACTATCCCTCCCCATCCTTACCCAGACACTATCCTCCCCCATCTTTACCCAGACACTATCCTCTCCCATTCTTACCCAGACACTATCCTCCCCCATCCTTACCCAGACACTATCCTCCCCCATCCTTACCCAGACACTATCCTCTCCCATCCTTACCCAGACACTATCCTCCCCCATCTTTACCCAGACACTATCCTCCCCATCTTTACCCAGACACTATCCTCTCCCATTCTTACCCAGACACTATCCTCCCCCATCCTTACCCAGACACTATCCTCTCCCATTCTTACCCAGACACTATCCTCCCCCATCTTTACCCAGACCCTATCCTCCCCATTTTTACCCAGACACTATCCTCCCCCATCCTTACCCCCATCCTTACCCAGACACTATCCTCCCCATCCTTACCCAGACACTATCCTCTCCCATTCTTACCCAGACACTATCCTCTCCCATCCTTACCCAGACACTATCCTCCCCCATCCTTACCCAGACACTATCCTCCCCATCTTACCCAGACACATCATCCTTACCCAGACACTATCCTCCTCCCCATCCTTACCCAGACACTATCCTCCCCCATCCTTACCCAGACACTATCCTCCCCATCCTTACCCAGACACTATCCTCCCCCATCCTTACCCAGACACTATCCTCCCCATCCTTACCCAGACACTATCCTCCCCCATCCTTACCCAGACACTATCCTCCCCATCTTTACCCAGACACTATCCTCCCCCATCCTTACCCAGACACTATCCTCCCCCATCCTTACCCAGACACTATCCTCCCCATCCTTACCCAGACACTATCCTCCCCATCCTTACCCAGACACTATCCTCCCCATCCTTACCCAGACACTATCCTCCCCCATCCTTACCCAGACACTATCCTCCCCATCCTTACCCAGACACATCCTCCCCATCCTTACCCAGACACTATCCTCCCCCATCCTTACCCAGACACTATCCTCCCCATCCTTACCCAGACACTATCCTCCCCATCCTTAACCAGACACTATCCTTCCCCATCTTTACACAGACACTATCCTCCCCCATCCTTACCCAGACACTATCCTCCCCATCCTTACCCAGACACTATCCTCCCCCATCCTTACCCAGACACTATCCTCTCCCATTCTTACCCAGACACTATCCTCCCCCATCCTTACCCAGACACTATCCTCCCCATCTTTACCCAGACCATCCTTACCCAGACACTATCCTCCCCCATCCTTACCCAGACACTATCCTCCCCATCCTTACCCAGACACTATCCTCCCCCATCTTTACCCAGACACTATCCTCCCCCATCCTTACCCAGACACTATCCTCCCCCATCCTTACCCAGACACTATCCTCCCCCATCCTTACCCAGACATCCTCCCCATCCTTACCCAGACCTATCCTCCCCATCCTTACCCAGACACTATCCTCCCCCATCCTTACCCAGACACTATCCTCCCCCATCCTTACCCAGACACTATCCTCCCCCATCCTTACCCAGACACTATCCTCCCCCATCCTTACCCAGACACTATCCTCCCCCATCTTTACCCAGACACTATCCTCCCCCATCCTTACCCAGACACTATCCTCCCCCATCCTTACCCAGACACTATCCTCCCCCATCCTTACCCAGACACTATCCTCCCCCTATCCTCCCCATTTACCCAGACACTATCCTCCCCATCCTTACCCAGACACTATCCTCCCCCATCCTTACCCAGACACTATCCTCCCCCATCCTTACCCAGACACTATCCTCCCCATCCTTACCCAGACACTATCCTCCCCCATCCTTCCTCCCCCCCAGACACTATCCTCCCCCATCCTTACCCAGACACTATCCTCCCCATCCTTACCCAGACACTATCCCCCCCATCCTTAACCAGACACTATCCTCCCCCATCCTTACCCAGACACTATCCTCCCCCATCCTTACCCAGACACTATCCTCCCCCATCCTTACCCAGACACTATCCTCTCCCATCCTTACCCAGACACTATCCTCCCCATCCTTACCCAGACACTATCCTCCCCCATCCTTACCCAGACACTATCCTCCCCATCCTTACCCAGACACTATCCTCCCCATCCTTACCCAGACACTATCCTACCCCCATCCTTACCCAGACACTATCCTCCCCCATCCTTACCCAGACACTACTCCCCCATCCTTACCCAGACACTATCCTCTACCCCATCCTTACCCCTCCATCCTCATCCTCCTCCATCCTGCCCCAGACACTACCCCCCCCTCCCCATCCTTATCCCCCCATCCTACCCAGACACTCCATCCTCACCCCATCCCTCCTCCATCCTGCCCCATCCTCACCCCCTCCCTCCTCCATCCTCCCCA